>NC_039358.1:226235528-226235765 GCF_003573695.1 Papaver somniferum
AATATTTTTATCTTTTTTCTTGGACGGCAAGGCACCGTAATTTTTGAAATATTTTCCTTTTAAAATCTTTCCCAAGGTCGTTCGCATTACTAACTAATCTCCAAGCAATTTTTTTGACCATTTCTTGGTTCGTTTTGTTAGCTTCCTTGAAACCTAGCCCTCCTCTATCTATAGGTATGCACGAAATATCGTATGCTTTTATGTATATACCTTTATAATTATAATTTTTACCCCCAT
>NC_039358.1:226236511-226345017 GCF_003573695.1 Papaver somniferum
AAAAAAAAAAAAAAAAAAAAAAAAAAAAAAAGATGCTTGGCCTGAAGTCGAGCTTAAAATATTTAATTATGACATTTAACAAATTCTAACAACTACTTAAATTATTTTCCTTAAACAATAAATTAAACAGTCACCGGCAAAGAACATGTATTAGATTGGGGGAGCAGTTTTTGTCAATTTGATACCTTGATAAAAAAAAATCTTCTTAGTGAATTAGGAGAAAGAAAAGAGCTTTCATACACGGTATGAACAAGAGGGACAATGGATCCCCTGCCTAATGCCCCTTGAAGGATTAAATTCTTCGCAAGTTTCGCATATAAAAGGGCAACTATAGAGGATGCAGAAATCCATTGATAAAGGATCAATTGGCACAAATATATCCTCACTAAAGCGAAAGGATTTTAAATTTTTTATCAAAAAAATCTAGCTTACCCTGTTGAAAGTTTTCGACATGTCAATTTTATTTTATTTTTTTTGATCGGTCAAATAGAAATTTCATTTAAAAAAGGAACTTAAGGGGAGTACCTTAACCCAATGATTATAACCAAACAAAAAAGGGGAACCGAAAGGGGATTCGGCTACCCAAGAAAACAAACACAAAAATTATTGAGGCCGGTATAATGAATCCCATAAAGAGATCACCATATTTTCCGTAATCCCTAACATTCTTGTATTCGATTCCGCCCAAAAGAATGCTTGTAAGTTGATATCTCTTATGAGGCTTGCCAAGATTTTGTTTTTATTATCGAAGGTTCTTGCATTTCGCTCTTTCCATATACACCACCATATAGCTACCGGTATGTGATTAAAGATTTTCTAGGGTTCATTGTTGTAGTAAATAGGATTCGAACTCAAAGATTTGTGAAGATTAAATTTAAAGGTTTAATAAAATTATATACAAAATTATTAACAATGGGTGCGAGAGGTAACCAAGACACTAGATTCCACTATTATGCAAAATTGAATGATAAATATTTCAAAACTCTATTCAATTCTTAAGTCCTCTTTTATCTTTAATTCACTATCAATCATACAGATTCTCAAACATTATTTGTAAACCTTAAGCATAGATTATCAAGAGATTAAACCAAGCATAACCTATCAAAATGAATAACAAATAATTAAGACAATCATTCAAATAATTTAAAACTCTGCAAAAGCAGCGATTAGGTGAATTATATAATTAAATGAAATAGTTACCCATTTATGTTGCGTGAATAGCTTCCTCCATTGCCTTGGTTACGAGGGATTTAGCTCATCATAGTAAAAATGCTCTCAAAATAATTTATTATGGCTCAAAAATGGTTTACAAATGATGAGAATATGAGAAATACAATAAAACCAGAGACCTACGACCCTCAGTGACAAAATAAGACTGCTGCAGCTTGTCGCAAACGCTGTGGCAAATAAGACTGCCTGATTTACGACCCACTGGTCTGAGTCGTTATTACTGTAGAAAAACGACTGCTGGTGCAGGTCCGTTCTTCATGTTCTTCATGTTCATCACGAACAGCAGCAGCAGCAGAGAGAATTTGTGATTCTTCCTCTGCAGCTTCCTCTCTTCTCCTCCCAACTCTCGACCACCCTTCTAGGACTCATGTATCTCCTATTTATACATTCCAGGCACATCAAATCTCGCCATTAATTCCTCAAAATCTTCACAGTAAAGGAAAATTATTCTTGGGAATAATTTCTTATTTTCTTTCTCTGCATGCGTTAATTGTCTTGATAATTTCCACAATCTGTTGATATGCAACCTAAGAGAATATCTGCACTTAACTTCCACAACCCATGCAGCATCTTTACGTAATTTTCTTTCCAAGTTTAACCGATATCTCTTCTTTCCTGCTTTAATCGAGAATCGATTATCTGGCCAAGTTTGATCGATCCCAACCACCACAATATCTTCTTATATCCATGTCACATATACCCATTAAGTTTCGGCGATTTAATCTCCTTATAACACCTTCAAAAATCGATTGGAAAATCTACCAGTGTATAAAGAAAATTTCCCGCCAAAATTTATTTTTGAATTTGAGAAGAAGGGTGCCCCTTAACCAGAGCTGGGGTGCGAATAGCAATTGGAATGGAAATAGTAATTTTCCTGGGTTCCTCAAGCACATTTTTGGGGCGTTTCCGGTGCATTTTTAGGGCGCATCCGGCATACTTTTGGGGTACTTCCGGTTCACTGTTTACAGAGGTCCAACTGCCACATTTTCAGTCACTTTCGCCGCAAAACCTTATTTTTCCAAAAACACCTACAAATAAATAAAATACCATAATAAGTACAAAAATGGGTACTGACAATATATACAATTGGGCTATATTAGACACATAAATGCGTCTATCAGTATGTTATTCCATATTCGACTAAGTCTTTCATTTCCTCAATTAAACTTCCAAGTCTTCATAGATGTAATGACATTAGGGTCGTATGACCATCCAAAGTCGCACCCTTCAACAAAGTAATCCCAAATTCTCCGGATTCTCCAACAACCATAAAACAAGTGTGAACTCGATTCATCATCTTCCTCACAAAAAACGACATACGCTAGAGACATCCATACCTCTTCTCAAAAGTGTATCCGCCGTCATTACCCGATCACGAGAGAGAAGCCAAAGAAAGAAATTCATTTTGTGAGGGTACTCATTACTCCAAACAACATTGATTGGATAATCCGTCTCACCTTGATTGTCGTTGTCTTTAATTCCATACTTAACCGTATACTTACCATGATCACTACCAACCCAAATTCGGGTATCCATAATCCCTTCTTGGATAGAGATAGAAGAAACAAGATTTGATATGGATAACCCTTCAATTATAATAGTTTGAGAGTATCTTTGCCTAGACATAAACGCCCACCGTACACCATCTTCCCTAACTTCATACATACTAGCCACCACGACCTCCTTGGTCCTTGAAGCTTCATAATCCAAAGGAAACATATCACATAACCATCCTGCACCAAGCCAAGAGTCTTCCCAAAATCTAGTTTTCTTACCCGCTCCAATCTTGAATCTAATACTTTTATTGAAATCTTCAAGCTCTTTATAGATATTGAACCACAAGCTACCACCTTTCGATCATTCGGGTTGGAGAGTTTCCCAACCGGTAATTGTTTCGCCAAATTTTTCGACTATGATCTTCCTCCATGAAGCATCTTTCTCCACGCCAAAGCGCCACCACCATTGTTTTAGCAATGCCGAGTTCACTTGCTTAGCTCTTCTTATACCACCACCTTTTTCTTTTGGTTTTGAAGACAATTCCCAACCAATATTGTGAATTCTTTTCTTATTGTCATCATCCTATAAGAAATTTCTCACAATTCTATCAATTTTCTTAGTTATGGATCAAGGAGCAAGACAAATAAAGAGATAATAAATGGGTAGACTAGCTAAAACACTTTTGATGAGAGTTAACTTACCTCCTGTTGCTATTAGTTTTCCATTCCAAGAAGTAACTCTTTTCCCACAAGTTTCAAGTGTTTTTCCCCATTTTTGAGTGCCTCCTACCTTGTCTCCCTAAGGTAAGCCAAGATATATGCTAGGAAAACTCGCATATTCGCATCCTAGCATGTTAGCATAATTTTCAACATCCTCCTCGACCGCGACTCCAAATAAGCTACTTTCAAATAAATTTATCTTCAAACCCGAAGTTAACTCGAAACAAAGAAGAAGGTAGCGAAGGTTATCAACTTGTTCTCTCTTAGCATCAAGAAAAATGATAGTGTCATTGGCACGATCAATTCATAAATATTTAATTGCATTCTTAATTTCTTCTTCACAAAAAGATCTCTCCAACCATATGCTTGCATTCTCATCAATACTCTTTAAACACATATTTTTGATTCTTGGACGCTTGTTTGAAATTTCTTTAAATGCTAACTCAAAATGATTTGCGATACCCAACTTGATTTCTTCTTTGTTTCCGGTCTATCGACCATTGATACGAAGGTTATTGATGTTGTTAAAATCTTTATGACCCCTCACTACTCGATGAAAATGTTCGGTGTTTCTATCTCCATCTCGAAAGTATCTAATTCTTGATTTTTTCCGCATCATTATGCTTTGACGACGATGAGCCACATCAAACTCCATTTTATCCGTCACAAGCAGGTCTTCTTCACCTTCGGTAAGACCCCTTTACTCATCTAGTTCATCTAACTCTCTCATCTTGGTAAGTGCCAAGTCAATTGCCCTATCAATGTTCCCAAAGAAGTCTCGATTCCACACCTTCAATTTCTCCTTCAAAGCATGTAACTTCTTTGAAAAACATTCACCCGTCGTGCCTACAACAGAAAAAGATTCCCACCATTCTTTCATTAAAGAAATTATGTTAGTTCCTTCTAGCCAAGCTAATTGAAATCGAAAAGGGAAAGCACCCCAATTCGATTCCTTTGAGCATAACTCAATGGGAAAATGATCTGAAAAAGATCTTGCAAGTCGCTTGAAGTTGATATTTGGAAAATGATCTTCCCAATCCGACGAGAAAAGAAAACGGTCAATTTTTCTCTTCTTATTAGGTGGCCTACTCCAATTATACTTACACCATGTATCTTATATCGTTGAAGTCTCCACCGAAACACAAAGGCATTCCATTCCAATAACCATGCAAGGTAGCTAGCTCCATACGAAATATTTTTTTTCGTTCACATTGCAAGGACCATAAACACCAATTAAGACCCAACAGAAGTTATCCTCCAAATTCGACAAGAGATATTTATAGTAAAAGTTCCTTCAAGAAAGTCATCAACCTCAATCAAATCTGAATTCCATATCAACAAAATTCCGCCCGATCTTCCATCAGAATTTAAAGTAATCCACTTGCACGGAGTCGCACCCCAATATTGACGCACAATCTTATCGTTACAAGCACTAAGCTTGGTCTCTTGAATCATAATAATTGTAGGCTTCCACCGTTGCACAAGCTTTTTTTAACTTCGATCGTTTATTAGGGTCGTTAAAACCATTGACATTCCAAAAAATTATGTTAAACATTTAAATTTATTGCAACCCCGTACAAACCAAACCTTAAAACAAGAGCAATCAAGATCCTTCCTTTTCTCCCGCCGCGAGATCATCTTTAAAAGCATTAGCATGATCTAAAATTGTGTTTGTAACAAAATCTTTTTCTTGTTCGGTGAATACGATACCCGAAGGGTGATCGTAGTTTTTAAGTTTGCCATAGAGGGTATTAAATTTATCCGCATACCTTTAGCCACCTTTGAATAATCACCCGATGCATTAAGATTACTTCTCGCACTACCACTTGTACGTGATGCCGCATCATCAGTATCTTCGTTTGAAGAGTTAATTTGCTTGCCAAACTCACTTCTTGACAAGGAGTTTGCAGCCTCCAAAGAAACTTCATTGTCAGAAACATTTTGGCTGTTATTGTTATTTTTCTTCGTAGAGTGCACAATTTCATGAGCTACAATGATATTGTTTGAAATTTGTCGTGAAGACAAAAAGGCAGATTACATAGGTGAAATGAACTTTTCTAACATTTTCATGAATATGTTAGCCAAAAGTTTAGTATTACATAAACTTATCGGTCTACACTCAATCGGAGATTTATGTGTTTCGGTTTTAGGAATTAGGAATAGGAAAATTTTGTTTCCTTATCCAAGACTTATTTTGGACCATCCAAAAATGTGCAAACCCTCATTGTTGACTATTCGACCATCCAAAAATGTGCAAATATAGGATTTGTGCACTCCATTAACTTTTGTTTTTACCAAGAGCAATCTTAGCTTTTATAAATACAAAGATAAGGATTTACAACGGCAGAGAAGTAGGAATATGCGGTTTTAGCTATCGGACAGTGATGATAGAGTTTGTGAACCATTTTGGACCAGAACACTAGCCTCTATATGAAACATGCCATAATTAACAAGGGTTCATACACACACAGAGAAAAAAAGAAAAAGAAGAAAGTAAACTAGAGATCATTTAACTCACTTAGGGAGAGAGAGTGTTTAATAACAAAAAAAATAACGGAGTCACATAGTGAAAGATGCCATCATGATCAACGAGTAGACGCATCTGAATATCATGTTGACCATGTAGGCAGTGGCCATGAATGATACAACTATATGTTAGTTCCTTCTAGCCAAGATAATTGAAATCGAAAAGTGCAAGCACCCCAATCCGAGTCCTTTGAGCATAACTCAATGAGAAAATGATCCGAAAAAGGTCTTGCAAGTCGCTTGAAGTTGATATTTGGAAAATGATCTTCCCAATCCGACGAGAAAATAAAACGGTCAATTTTGCTCTTCTTATTAGGTGGCCTATTCCAAGTATACTTCGCACCGGAAAGAGGTAAGTCGACAAGATCCAACTCATTACATAGGTCATCAAAGAATTTCATTGAATTCGAAGCTCTACGACAACCCCTCCTCTCCACCATGTATCTTATATCGTTGAAGTCTCCACCGAAACACAAAGACATTCCATTCCAATAACCATGCAAGGTAGCTAGTTCCATACGAAATATATTTTTTTCGTTCACAATGCAAGGACCATAAACACCAATTAAGACCCAACGGAAGTTATCCTCCAAATTCGACAAGAGATACTTATAGTAAAAGTTCCTTCAAGAAACTCATCAACCTCAATCAAATCTGAATTCCATATCAACAAAATTCCGCCCGATCTTCCATCAGAATTTAAAGCAATCCACTTGCACTGAGTCGCACCCCGACATTGAGGCACAATTTCATTGTTACAACCACTAAGCTTGGTCTCTTGAATCATAAGAATTGTAGGCTTCCACCGTTGCACAAGATTTTTTTAACTTCGATCGTTTATTAGGGTCGTTAAAACCATTGACATTCCAAGAAATTATGTTAAACATTTAAATTTATTGCAACCCCGTACAAACCAAACCTTAAAACAAGAGCAATCAAGATCCTTCCTTTTCTCCCGCCGCGAGCTCATCTTTAAAAGCATTAGCATGATCCAAAATTGTGTTTGTAACAAACTCTTTTTCTTGTTCGGTGAATACAATACCCGAAGGGTGACCGGAGTTTTTAAGTTTGCCATAGAGGGTATTAAATTTATCCGACATACCCCTTTGAATAATCACCGGATGCATTAATATTACTTCAAGCACTACCACTTGTACGTGATGACGCATCATCAGTATCTTCATTTGAAGAGTTAATTTTCTTGCCAAACTCACTTCTTGACAGGGATTTTGCAGCCTCCAAAAAAACTTCATGGTCAGAAACATTTTGGCTGGTATTGTTACATTTCTTCGTAGAGTGCACAATTTCATGAGCAACAATGATGTTGTTCGAGATTTGTCCTGAAGACAAAAAGGCAGATTAAATAGGTGAAATAGGTGAAATGAACTTTTCTAACATTTTCATGAATTTGTTAGCCAAAAGTTTAGTATTACATAAACTTATCGGTCTACACTTAATCAGAGATTTATGTGTTTCGGTTTTAGGAATTAGGAATAGGAAAATTTTGTTTCCTTATCCAAGACTTATTTTGGAAAGAAAATTTTAAACACAAAATTGGTTAAAAAGACCAAAATCAGCAATTCCTGGATGAAAAAGACATTTAGATTTTGATACTGTTTAAATGGACAAAAATGTAAAAATATCCAGGATGTAAACAGTTTCATCCTACACATTTTCAAATACTATTTTTATTTTTAATTTACATCAGGATGCATCCAGTTTCATCCTTGCTATTTTTTAAGTTTAAGTCAGGATGAATCCGGTTTCATCCTTGCTATTTTTTTGGTGTCCATTTCACCCATACTAATTTTTACTGTCCATTTGAACCATGTTTTAAAAATATTTGCACAAATAACCCATTTTTCGAATTTAAACTACTGCCGCCACTTGATCAACACAGTGTAGTTAAACTCATTTGGCTCAAAGACCCTGGCCACCATCGACTCAAACAGTTTAATGTTTATCTTGTCCATCAATTGAAATAGCTCCAAGCATCTTCCGCCATCCTATCTTTACAATGTGAATCTATTAAGATAGTAAAAGTTATCACATTGGGTGAAATCCCTCAATCTTTCATTTCATCAAAATGTCTTCTTGCTTCACCATGTAGGCAGTGTCCATGAATCATACAATACAATAATATGTCTTTGCATTTCCTCTAGTAACTATCTCGTCAAAGAGTATCTTTGCCTCATTCAACCGGCCTGAATTTCGAAGTCCACTTATGAATAAAAGAAGTATAAACAACTACATCCGGTACAACATTCAAATCTCTATATATCTCATTGAACAGAACCTGAGCTCCATAAATTATTAAACCTCCTCTTCGGAGTGTATTTATGATCGCCGTTGGGGGCTCAAACATGGCCGAGAGGTAAATGGTCGCCTGTAAGGGCAAACCCTCATAGTTGACTATTCGACCATCCAAAGATGTGCAAATATAGGATTTGTGCACTCCATTAACTTTTGTTTTTACCAAGAGCAATCTTAGCTTTTATAAATACAAAGATAAGGATTTACAACGGCAGAGAAGTACGAATATGCGGTTTTAGCTATCGGACAGTGATGATAGAGTTTGTGAACCATTTTGGACCAGAACACTAGCCTCTATATGAAACATGCCATAATTAACAAGGGTTCATACACACACAAAGAAAAAAAGAAAAAGAAGAAAGTAAACTAGAGATCATTTAACTCACTTAGGGAGAGAGAGTGTTTAATAACAAAAAAAATAACGGAGTCACATAGTGAAAGATGCCATCATGATCAACGAGTAGACGCATCTGAATATCATGTTGACCATGTAGGCAGTGGCCATGAATGATACAACTATATGTGGTTACATTTCCTTTACTAATTAACCATCTCGTCCAGGAGTCTCTTTGCCGCATTCAAGCAGCCTGAATTGCAAAATATAAGTGTAAAAAACTACATCCGAATCATACAACATTCAAATATCTATGTATTTCATTGACGAGAACCAGAGCTTCATCAATTAACAGAACAGCGCAACCTACTCTGACCTTGGAACTAGGTTTACAGTTTACTTGAGTTTTGGGTTCGAAAAAAGTCAAAACTAGGAACCGACTATTAATTCTGGTCAAATTTCCGTATTCTCTCCAAAATATCAAAATTTGGAATTACGCTATGTACCGCCTGGAAACATTACCCAGATAGACTCGAACACTGTTTCCTAGTAGCTCTATAAGTTTTTTTTTCCCTTATATATACATGGGCGCATGCATATAGCTCTTGTATCCCAGTTTTCATTGTTTCTTGATCCGCTTCTTGAAATAAAGAGTTTCATCAGTTTTTTCCTTTTCTTTCATGTTTCATCAGATAAGTAAATTCATTGAAGCCGTTTCAGGTAAAGAGAAGAAGAAAAATTGAAGTTCGTATTAAGTTTTTCTTCGACGATTTGGTATAAGCATGGAGTATTGTAGTTATACTCTGATTAATAAAGTTGGCGAAGGAACCTTCGGATACGTATGGAAAGCTATAGATAATCAAAGTGCTGATGGTTCTGAAATTGTAGCAATAAAGGAGATGAAGAAATTATATTCGTCCTTGGAAGAATGCCTTGAACTTCCAGAAGTCAGGGCATTGGTTAAACTCTATGGGGATCCGAATATCGTCGGACTCAGAAAACTCATCTTTGACAATCAGGTGTTATATTTGGTCTTTGATTACGAAGAATCTACTCTGTATCGCCTTATGCATGATAAGATCAATCTTTGTACGGATGCTGAGTTACTAAACGGGTTATTGGAGAACAGGATAGGCCTTTTTTCGGAGTCTCGGATACGACGCTGGTCTCGTCAAATCTTGCTAGCTCTTGCACAGATGCATCGTCCTGGTGGATATATGCATCGAGATCTAAAACCAGATAACTTGCTGGTCGCTAGAGATGGAGATTCAATAAAGATCGCGGATTTTGGTCAAGCTAGGGAAATTGATTCTAAATCACCGTGTTCAGATTATGTTACTACACGGATGTACCGCGCACCTGAAGTGTTGTTAAACTCGGTTTCGTATACCTCTGCTGTTGATATGTGGGCAGTTGGGGCTATAATGGCCGAACTGTATTCGTTTCGTCCTCTTTTTCCTGGTAAGAATCGAGCAGATCAGCTGTATAAGATTTGCAGTGTAATCGGAAGTCCAACTTATGAGTCGTGGGCAGAAGGAATACAACTTGCCAATTGGTGTGGTTACAAGTTTCCTCAAGTACATCCATATGGTATTTCTACAATGATACCATCTGCTAGTCATGAGGCTATAGATCTGATTAAATCCCTTTGTTCCTGGGATCCAAAAAACAGACCAACAGCTATGGAGGCTCTGAAGCATCCTTACTTTGCGCCCGATATGCGTGAATTGCCAGAAGCGACAACAAGTGCAAAATTGGAGCAGAGAATATATCCTAATCAGACTTGCTTTGGTGAAAAACTTCTTGGCCCTTTCTCCCCTGTTAGAGATATTACATTTGAAGATATGTTAAAGAGGGTTTGGGCAGAGGATACAAGTGCAAAGTTCGCGCAGAGAATATATCCTAATCAGACTTGCTTTGGTGTAGAACTTTTTGGCCCTTTCTCCCCTGTAGGAAACATGACAAGCCAAGATCTGTTTGAGAGTGTTTGGGGTTGCAGTTTAGATGCCTCTTTCAGAGAGATAACTCATCAGGAGAAGCAGACAGCAGCAGCAGCGCATGCTTTCTAAAGTTGGGGATCGGCAAAGATGATGCAACAAAAGTTTATGAAGATTCTTTGATTTGTTTAATAATTAACTTCCCCTTATTTTCTTCGGAAAATGGGTCATTTGTCCAAATATATTTAAAACATGGTTTAAATGGACGAGTAAAAATTTGTATGGGTGAAATGGACACCAAAAAAATAGTAAGGATGAATCCAGTTTCATCCTGACTTAAACTTAAAAAATAACAAGGATGAAACTGGATGCGTCCTAATGTAAATTAAAAATAAGAAAAAGTATTTGAAAATGGATAGGATGAAACTGTTTACATCCTGACTATTTTTAAATTTTTGTCCATTTAAACAGTATTAAAATCTAAATGTCCTTTTTACCCAAGAATTGTTGATTTTGGTCTTTTTAACCAATTTTGTGTATATTTTTGTCTTCGTTTTTCTTTTAAAGCTTTCATGCATGGCTTATGTTCATGCTTTTTTAACTTAGAGTGAGCAAGAATTTGAAAAAAAGTGTACGAAACTTAATGCTGATATTTTGATACTCTTTCTTCGACTCTCGATTGCGCTTTTAAGTAAAACTAAAAGATACTGAAATAAAATAAAATAATAATAATAAAGAAAACTAAGTTTTTAACAAGAAAGATTGTTCCCTGGTTCCACACTAAGTTGAGTACAATAGGTACGAGTCGTATGACCCTAGATTGAACCACTTCCGAGTTTCCACCATTGCACTCCATACAGTGATTGCACGGATAGTTGGACTAAACCCTTGGTTAGAAGCGATAAGCGGGTGAGTATTATGGGTGAGTATTATTCATACAAAACCAAATTGTTGTCTTAACTGAGATTACAAGCATCATTAATTACTGTGTCTGGATCATTTATACCATCATGATATTAGTTACTGTTTCCATGACCATAGTATCCCTTGCCAGAAGCTCGTGGAAATTGTTTCTTTCCCTAGTCACAGTGGTCATTATTTCATTTATTTGAGAGAAAAAGTGAGTGTTCCGGCAATGTGTAAGGCCCAGTGCTAAGCTTCAATATGAACGATGGAGTCATGGGAGTTGGGATTTCCAACAGCATTTTAAATTTGAGTGGTCGTTTATGTAGTTGATTCGCTAATAGATTGAAAGAAAAGGGAAGATAGAATTGTATCCTGGAAAACGAAAAGTAAAAACCCAGTTTCTAACAAAAAAAAAAAGATTGTTCCCTGATTCCGTACTAAGTTGAGTACAGTAGATATGACCCGAAAATTGAAAATATAAAGAATTCTGACAAAAGAGAGCCTGGAAACATAAAATAGGTAACAACTAGAGATTCTCCTTAGCCCAACGTTTAATATTTTCACTCTGAAGATGGCCCCTTTTTGATTTTGACGCAACAACACATGAATATATCTGCTCAAGTGAACAAATAAAACCTCGATACCGACAAAATACATACAATTTTTATTATTATTAGGCATGATTTTCAGCTCGTCATTTCCCATTGATGAGCCTCTTCTTAACTTTTGCTATTTATTTCCAACAGAAAAAGGAGGAAAACCAACTCATGCAAAATAAATAAATGAATCTCACTCCTGATAACTTCACATTGATCTGCATATAACCCAAATAAAGCTTTCACCTAATATGATCAGCCAAACCGCGGTCATGATGCAACATCAAATCAGCAACTCGTCAAAGAAAAGGCATAATTGTTTAGAAGAATATGTTGGAAAGTGGGTACTCAGAGGATGAAATTCAGAGAACAGAAAAGAATGTTGTGTCACTAAGCTTCAAAGCCTTTTGATTCTTTTTAGAAAATATTTCGACCATTCCCAAATAATTGGCGAGTGCAATTAGTCAATGAATAATGCTTTTAGGATATGATGAAGCTCTAACAACGTTGTTGGATTCAAGAGTTGTACTCCCTTGATCCAACCAAAAACACACAGTATTTAGAGTCTCATGTTGCTTATATAGAAAACATAGATTTTTGATGTGTTGAAATGGGAGAAGGCCTTCGCTATTTAAAGAGGAATTCATGCCTGTTGGAGATTTCTTTCTATCTTCAATAGACGCTTTCAACAGGTATCCATTAATGGTATCTCTTGAAACAAACCCTATGGGAAGCTACACATCGATAAAACTTTCTGGTAACCGATACAGGTCGAATACATCCGGGAGTTACCACCCCCTACCCCCAGGATAGCGATAAACATTTATGAAAATATTCAACAGAATAGAGCATTTCGAATGTAGATACAACCTATTAGTTTTTAACATCGACAAGATCTACAAGCAAGAAACTGCAAATGTTATTGACAGATCTATAGAGGTTATTGTTCTATATAAAGAAACAACAAGAGTAAAAATAACAACTACCACTAACCTAGAAGTTGTAAAACAAAGACAGTAAATAAAGATAAAGACGAGTTACAAATAACACATTTTTTACACGGGATAAATAAGAAAACAAACTTATACTGCCAACACTCCCCCTCAATCTGATGGAGGGTGAAAACAATGCATCATTTGACAAGCCAAGTTGTAAAAGGTAGTAGAAGCAAGTCCTTCGGTGGAGAGGTCAGCTAGCTGTCGAGAAGAAGGTATGACTGAACTACAACAATTCCATCATCCATCAAATCCGAAAAAAAGTGATAATCAACTTCAATGTCTTTTTTCATAGTTTGAGAATATCTTTTCCTAGACATAAACGCTCACCGTACACCATCTTCCCTAACTTCATACATACTAGCCACCACGACCTCCTTGGTCCTTGAAGCTTCATAATCCAAAGGAAACATATCACATAACCATCCTGCACCAAGCCAAGAGTCATCCCAAAATCTAGTTTTCTTACCCGCTCCAATCTTGAATCTAATACTTTTATTGAAATCTTCAAGCTATGATCTTCCTCCATAAAGCATCTTTCTCCACGCCAAAGCGCCACCACCATTTTTTTAGCAAAGCCGAGTTCACTTGCTTAGCTCTTCTTATACCACCACCTTTTTCTTTTGGTTTTGAAGACAATTCCCAACCAATATTATGAATTCTTTTCTTATTGTCATAATCCATAAGAAACTTCTCACAATTCTATCAATTTTCTTAGTTATGGATCAAGGAGCAAGAAAAATAGAGAGATAATAAATGGGTAGACTAGCTAAAACACTTTTGATGAGAGTTAACTTACCTCCTGTTGCTATTGGTTTTCCATTCCAAGAAGTAACTATTTTGCCACAAATTTCAAGTGTTTTTCCCCATTTTTGAGTGCCTCCTACCTTGTCTCCCTAAGGTAAGCCAAGATATATGCTAGGAAAACTCGCATATTTGCATCCTAGCATGTTAGCATAATTTTCAACATCCTCCTCGACCGCGACTCCAAATAAGCTACTTTGAAAGAAATTTATCTTCAAACCAGAAGTTAACTCGAAACAAAGAAGAAGGTAGCGAAGGTTATCAACTTGTTCTCTCTTAGCATCAAGAAAAATGATAGTGTCATCGGCAAATTTCAAGTGATTTATTTTTGTTCCCCCCTCCTTGACGGAGAAACCCGAGATTTGATCATGTTCTTGTGCTTTACTCAACATACAACTTAAGACTTCACAAACAATATTAAAAAGAAAAGGAGAAAGAGGGTCTCCTTGACGAAGTCCCTTTTCACTACCGAAATAACCGAAAGACGATCCATTAACAAGAACCGAGAACTTTGAGAATGTTAAACAATTTCTAATCCAACCCTCCAAACACCACCAAACCCCATTTTGCACAAAAATTCATTTAAAAAATTCCAATTCACTTTATCAAACGCCTTTTCAAAATCAAGCTTGCAAACCAACCCCGATAATTTTTGACGAAGTCTAGAATCCACACATTCATCTGCTATCAAAATTCCATCAAGAATTTGTCTTCCTTTAATAAAACTAGATTGAGTTGTTGAGATTAGAGTAGGAAGGTATACCTTTAAACGCTCACTTTTGAAATGATTTTGTACACATTCCCAATAAGACTAATAGGCCGAAAATCTTTTACTTCTGAGTCGTGGGCAGAAGGAATACAACTTGCCAATTGGTGTGGTTACAAGTTTCCTCAAGTACATCCATATGGTATTTCTACAATGATACCATCTGCTAGTCACGAGGCTATAGATCTGATTAAATCCCTTTGTTCTTGGGATCCAAAAAACAGACCAACAGCTATGGAGGCTCTGAAGCATCCTTACTTTGCGCCCGATATGCGTGAATTGCCAGAAGCGACAACAAGTGCAAAATTGGAGCAGAGAATATATCCTAATCAGACTTGCTTTGGTGAAAAACTTCTTGGCCCTTTCTCCCCTGTTAGAGATATTACAATTGAAGATATGTTAAAGAGGGTTTGGGCAGAGGATACAAGTGCAAAGTTCGCGCAGAGAATATATCCTAATCAGACTTGCTTTGGTGTAGAACTTTTTGGCCCTTTCTCCCCTGTAGGAAACATGACAAGCCAAGATCTGTTTCAGAGTGTTTGGGGTTGCAGTTTAGATGCCTCTTTCAGAGAGATAACTCATCAGGAGAAGCAGACAGCAGCAGCGCATGCTTTCTAAAGTTGGGGATCGGCAAAGATGATGCAACAAAAGTTTATGAAGATTCTTTGATTTGTTTAATAATTAACTTCCCCTTATTTTCTTCGGAAAATGGGTCATTTGTCCAAATATATTTAAAAAATGATTCATATGGACGAGTAAAAATTTGTATGGGTGAAATGGACACCAAAAAATAGTAAGGATGAAACTGGATTCATCATGACTTAAACTTAAAAAAATAGCAAGGATGAAACTGGATTCATCCTGACTTAAACTTAAAAAATAGCAAGGATGAAACTGGATGCATCCTAGTATAAATTAAAAATAAGAAAATATTTGAAAATGGGTAGGATGAAAATGTTTACATCCTGACTATTTTTAAATTTTTGTCCATTTAAACAATATTAAAATCTAAATGTCCTTTTCACCCAAGAATTGTTGATTTTGGTCTTTTTAATCAATTTTGTGTATTTTTTTGTCTTCATTTTTCTTTTAAAGCTTTCATGCATGGCTTATGTTCATGTTTTTTTAATTTAGAGTGAGCAAGAATTTGAAAAAAAGTGTACGAAACTTAATGCTGATATTTTGATCTGTTTCTTCGACTCTCGATTGTGCTTTTAAGTAAAACTAAAAGATACTGAAATAAAATAAAATAATAATAATAAAGAAAACTATGTTTCTAACAAGAAAGATTGTTCCCTGGTTCCACACTAAGTTGAGTACAATAGGTATGAGTCGTATGACCCTAGATTGAACCACTTCCGAGTTTCCACCATTGCACTCCATACAGTGATTGCACGGATAGTTGGACTAAACCCTTGGTTAGAAGCGATAATCGGGTGAGTATTATTCATACAAAACCAAATTGTTGTCTTAACTGAGATTACAAGCATCATTAATTACTGTGTCTGGATCATTTATACCATCATGATATTAGTTACTGTTTCCATGACCATAGTATCCCTTGCCAGAAGCTCGTGGAAATTGTTTCTTTCCCTAGTCACAGTGGTCATTATTTCATTTATTTGAGAGAAAAAGTGAGTGTTCCGGCAATGTGTAAGGCCCAGTGCTAAGCTTCAATATGAACGATGGAGTCATGGGAGTTGGGATTTCCAACAGCATTTTAAATTTGAGTGGTCGTTTATGTAGTTGATTCGCTAATAGATTGAAAGAAAAGGGAAGATAGAATTGTATCCTGGAAAACGAAAAGTAAAAACCCAGTTTCTAACAAAAAAAAAAAAAAGATTGTTCCCTGATTCCGCACTAAGTTGAGTACAGTAGATATGACCCGAAAATTGAAAATATAAAGAATTCTGACAAAAGAGAGCCTGGAAACATAAAAGAGGTAACAACTAGAGATTCTCCTTAGCCCAACGTTTAATATTTTCACTCTGAAGATGGCTCCTTTTTGATTTTGACGCAACAACGCATGAATATATCTGCTCAAGTGAACAAATAAAACCTCGATACCGGCAAAATACATACAATTTTTATTATTATTAGGCATGATTTTCAGCTCGTCATTTCCCATTGATGAGCCTCTTCTTAACTTTTGCAATTTATTTGCAACAAAAAAAAGGAGGAAAACCAACTCATGCAAAATAAATAAATGAATCTCACTTGTGATAACTTCACATTGATCTGCATATAACCCAACTTCAAAGTAAAGCATTAATTTTATCAGTTATTATTTTGATAACACAAAGAAACCCATATTGGAGAAGGGCATGTTTGATAAAACAGATTAATCATAACCATTGTACTAGGTTGCGGTACAACTTTGCCGGCCTAATTGGTAACTCTTTTGTTCCATTTTTTCAACTACATTATCAAAGGATTAAAGCTTACACTGATTCATAAAAAGAGCACCTAATGTCTTTAAGATCTCTTTTTTTTTTTTCAGAATCCTGTATATAACGCCTTTATGTTTGTTGTGTACTTTTTTACAAAAAAAACAAAAAAAAAACAGATGTTTGGCCTGAAGTCGAGCTTAAAATATTTAATTATGACATTTAACAAATTCTAACAACTACTTAAATTATTTTCCTTAAACAATAAATTAAACAGTCACCGGCAAAGAACATGTATTAGATTGGGGGAGCAGTTTTTGTCAATTTGATACCTTGATAAAAAAAAATCTTCTTAGTGAATTAGGAGCAAGAAAAGAGCTTTCATACACGGTATGAACAAGAGGGACAATGGATCCCCTGCCTAATGCCCCTTGAAGGATTAAATTCTTCGCAAGTTTCGCATATAAAAGGGCAACTATAGAGGATGCAGAAATCCATTGATAAAGGATCAATTGGCACAAATATATCCTCACTAAAGCCAAAGGATTTTAAATTTTTTATCAAAAAATTCTAGCTTACCCTGTTGAAAGTTTTCGACATGTCAATTTTATTTTATTTTTTTTGATCGGTCAAATAGAAATTTCATTTAAAAAAGGAACTTAAGGGGAGTACCTTAACCCAATGATTATAACCAAACAAAAAAGGGGAACCGAAAGGGGATTCGGCTACCCAAGAAAACAAACACAAAAATTATTGAGGCCGGTATAATGAATCCCATAAAGAGATCACCATATTTTCCGTAATCCCTAACATTCTTGTATTCGATTCAGCCCAAAAGAATGCTTGTAAGTTGATATCTCTTATGAGGCTTGCCAAGATTTTGTTTTTATTATCGAAGGTTCTTGCATTTCGCTCTTTCCATATACACCACCATATAGCTACCGGTATGTGATTAAAGATTTTCTAGGGTTCATTGTTGTAGTAAATAGGATTCGAACTCAAAGATTTGTGAAGATTAAATTTAAAGGTTTAATAAAATTATATACAAAATTATTAACAATGGGTGCGAGAGGTAACCAAGACACTAGATTCCACTATTATGCAAAATTGAATGATAAATATTTCAAAACTCTATTCAATTCTTAAGTCCTCTTTTATCTTTAATTCACTATCAATCATACAGATTCTCAAACATTATTTGTAAACCTTAAGCATAGATTATCAAGAGATTAAACCAAGCATAACCTATCAAACTGAATAACAAATAATTAAGACAATCATTCAAATAATTTAAAACTCTGCAAAAGCAGCGATTAGGTGAATTATATAATTAAATGAAATAGTTACCCATTTATGTTGCGTGAATAGCTTCCTCCATTGCCTTGGTTACGAGGGATTTAGCTCATCATAGTAAAAATGCTCTCAAAATAATTTATTATGGCTCAAAAATGGTTTACAAATGATGAGAATATGAGAAATACAATAAAACCAGAGAACTACGACCCACAGTGACAAAATAAGACTGCTGCAGCTGTGTCGCAAATGCTGTAGCAAATAAGTCTGTCTGATGTACGACCCACAGATGTGAGTCGTTATCACTGTAGAAAAACGATTGATGTTGCTGGTCTGTTCTTCGTGTTCTTCATGTTCATCAGCAGCAGTAGCAGCAGAAACCGAGTTTGGGAAAACTCGAATTTCTTCTTCTCTGGCTCTCCTCAGCCCCCCAGACTCTCGACAACCTTTCTCTGACCTCCAAGGACTCTATTTAAACCCGAAGCATGCATCGAATCTCCTCCATAACTCCACAAATCCTCGGCAGTGAAAGAAAATATTTTCGGATATTTTCTTTCCTGTTTTAGCTTTTCACGCGTTTTATCTGGTCCAGCACGCTCCAATTCGACTTATTCACGCCTCAACACTCTTCCAACGCCAGCAGAACTCCCCCATGCACACAAGAACTTCAATTTTGCTCGTGTTACAGTCCACGTGCTCTGTTTTGGGTGTGTGAATCATACCGAAAATTCCAGCCAAATTTGATCGATCATGTCACCCATACTATGTTCCTTAACCTATATCACATCTCTATACCAAATTTCAGCCATTGAATCGACCCATAACCCCTTCATTTTGACGATCGAAATTCTGCCAGAACTGTTTAGAAATTTCCCGCCAAAATCGTTTCAAATGGGGAAGAAACTGGTAGCCCCCTATCCAGAGTAGGGGTACGAATAGCACCTGCCTTGGGGGTGACCTGGGGTGCCCCTTAGTAATTAGGTTACCCCTTATCCAAAAGCGAGAGTCCGAATAACACTTGTCCTCCGGGTGCCAAAATCAACTTTTCGAGCCGAATTTTCCAAAAATGTTTATTTCCTAAAAATACATAAAAACACAATATTAGTACAAAAATAGAGTTCCAACAATACGGACATTGAGGACAAATTAGACACAAAAATGTGTTTATCATAAACATTATATTGCAAATTAGAGTTCCATGTATGCTGACAATGTTTTATCATAAACATTATATTGCAACCCTATTTGTCGGATGACCAGCTGTGAATCGCTTGTCAGACGTAAGTCAGTTATGCCCATTTCTATTATAAACTTAAGGGCATGCACCACTGCTTCATATTCAACTATGTTGTTGGTATGCCCCTTGAATTCTAACCTGAAAGCATGTATGATCCTGTCTTGGTGATGATCTTTGCGTAGCTTTCTTTTGACGAGCATATCATCCACATATACTTCCAGTGTACTTCCAATCCACGGTTTGAAAATTGCATCCACCATTCTTTGGTAGGTTGCCCCTGCGTTTAGAAGTCCAAAGGGCATTCTTACGTAGCAATAGAGGCCGTGCGGTGTATAGAATGTTGTATGTTGCTGATCTTCTTCTTCTAGGAATAATTGGTTGTATCCAGAGTATTGATTAATGATTTTTCGTGGGTTGTAGTAATGAGGTTCAAACTCTCGGGCTTGTGAAGGATAAATTTAAAGATTTAATAAAGTTATATACAAAATTATTAACAATGGGTGCGAGAGGTAACCAAGACACTAGATTCCACTATTATGCAAAATTGAATGATAAATATTTCAAAACTCTATTCAATTCTTAAGTCCTCTTTTATCTTTAATTCACTATCAATCATACAGATTCTCAAACATTATTTGTAAACCTTAAGCATAGATTATCAAGAGATTAAACCAAGCATAACCTATCAAACTGAATAACAAATAATTAAGACAATCATTCAAATAATTTAAAACTCTGCAAAAGCAGCGATTAGGTGAATTATATAATTAAATGAAATAGTTACCCATTTATGTTGCGTGAATAGCTTCCTCCATTGCCTTGGTTACGAGGGATTTAGCTCATCATAGTAAAAATGCTCTCAAAATAATTTATTATGGCTCAAAAATGGTTTACAAATGATGAGAATATGAGAAATACAATAAAACCAGAGACCTACGACCCTCAGTGACAAAATAAGACTGCTGCAGCTTGTCGCAAACGCTGTGGCAAATAAGACTGCCTGATTTACGACCCACTGGTATGAGTCGTTATTATTGTAGAAAAACGACTGCTGGTGCAGGTCCGTTCTTCATGTTCTTCATGTTCTTCATCTTCATCACAAACAGCAGCAGCAGCAGAGAGAATTCGTGGTTCTTCCTCTGCAGCTTCCTCTCTTCTCCTCCCAACTCTCGACCACCCTTCTAGGACTCATGTATGTCCTATTTATACATTCCAGGCACATCAAATCTCGCCATTAATTCCTCAAAATCTTCACGGTAAAGGAAAATTATTCTTGGGAATAATTTCTTATTTTCTTTCTCTGCATGCGTTAATTGTCTTGATAATTTCCACAATCTGTTGATATGCAACCTAAGAGAATATCTGCACTTAACTTCCACAACCCATGTAGCATCTTTACGTAATTTTCTTTCCAAGTTTAACCGATATCTCTTCTTTCCTGCTTTAATCGAGAATCGATTATCTGGCCAAGTTTGATCGATCCCAACCACCACAATATCTTCTTATATCCATGTCACATATACCCATTAAGTTTCAGCGATTCAATCTCCTTATAACACCTTCAAAAATCGACTGGAAAATCTACCAGTGTATAAAGAAAATTTCCCGCCAAAATTTATTTTTGAATTTGAGAAGAAGGGTGCCCCTTAACCAGAGCTGGGGTGCGAATAACAATTGGAGTGGAAATAGTAATTTTTCTGGGTTCCTCAAGCACATTTTTGGGGCGTTTCCGGTGCATTTCTAGGGCGCATCCGGCATACTTTCGGGGTACTTCTGGTTCACTGTTTACAGAGGTCCAAATGCCACATTTTCAGTCACTTTCGCCGCAAAACCTTATTTTTCCAAAAACACCTACAAATAAATAAAATACCATAATAAGCACAAAAATGGGTACTGACAATATATACAATTGGGCTATATTAGACACATAAATGCGTCTATCAAATACCCCCAAACTTATTATTTGCTAGTCCCGAGCAAATCAAATAGAAAATAAAATCCTAACTCACTGTCGCAGGCATCGTCGATTGCATATAGCGCATGCAACAAGCCTTTAAACCCCAAGGTGGCCCTAGTGTCCGAGTTATAGTCTCGGGAGGGCTTACAAGAGATATACCCACAAAACCTTAATATTCCAGACCCTAGCTATCTACAACGAACCTTGGAAGGCACTAAAGAATCTCCTTAGTTGGCATACAATCATTGACTATAGGAGGAAGTACCCTGATGCGAAATTCCAATTGTTGTACACGAGTTTGCACTCAAGCATACTAAAATTCATATATAAGTGACAGAGCTCTACTCAGATAGTTGCACTATGGACATCATATTCGGAGTCAAACTAATCATATGGATAGATCAAGAAGATGGATATAGAAAAACATAGATGGTTTTGATGTTTACTAAGTGAACGGCGTTTCCCATATCTGTCTGAAGGCCTCTGCCAAAATGAACCTATCCTAATGGACTGAGATACCGGTCTGACTAATATCAACACTGCTGGCATATACAAGGGAACCAGCGGTCAATAACTTAAATCTAGATCAACAAACTGGCAAATACAAGGGAACCAGCAGTTGACTACACAGAACAATAACCATTTTTTTTAACTTAACGGCATGAATAGATCTTTTTGATCCAAGCGCATGCTTCTTGTCAGCAGATTACACGATAGTTCCCACGGGTCCTGCATTCCACGCTTGCTTAGGCGACGAAAACAGGGAGAACACACGCATATTGCTATCCAAGTGTTAATACTTATTCCGATTGGTCTAACTGGTCCGGTCTAATATTTTTTTTTTTTGAAAAGGTAACTCAGTCACTCTATTTCACCCTAGCAAAGGTAACAACTTGAATCGTGTGCCCCACCAAATCACTTGAAATAAAAGAAAACTAAAAATAGAAAGTGAAAAGGACTCGACGAGATATGGCGAAACTATCATGTTAATTCTAACACCTGAGCTCTGTGCTTTTATGAATAGACTCTATAGATGTTTCCATCTAGTCAGATTGGTTCCTCAGCTCCTAAAACAAAAATGTTTCCATCCACTTAGATCCATTTTGTTGTAGTTTTGAAAGTGGTAGTAAAAGTTCGTTGCTCGGACTTGTAAAGATTTAAAAATAAAAATATATACACAATATTTGTCACAATGGGCTAGAGGTACTGGGACTAATGATTCGGCCAATTTTCATAACATAGGGCTCAATGATTTATTCTCAACAATAATCGCTCAAAACATAAATTATATGGACTCTTATTTTGCCAAAGTAGATTTCAAAACATTGATTGTAAGTCCTAAGCATGATGTATCAAAACACCTAAGCCAAGCATACATCATCAAATTAAATAACAACCAATTAATTCAAATCATATTTCAATTTTAAATTAATGCAAAAGTCTTAAAAAGAATTAATGAAATTACCCCAAGTGTGAAGTTTGGCCTCCTCCGTCATCCCAGTGTTGGGTTTTAGCTCATCATAGTAAAAATGCTCTCAAAATAATTATTTATTTCTCAAAAAGTGGTTTACAAATGATGAAAAGGTGTAAAACAATTGAACAGAAAAATCGCAACAGAAATAACTGTTGCAAAGGCGCTGTTCAGCTGTTACAAGAAGAACGATAAATGATAACTGTTGTTGTACGACTAACTACGACCCACATGTGTGCGTCTTAGACACTGTTGATAAACGACTGTTGCTGCGAGTCCGTTCTTCGTGTTCTTCATCTTCATCAATGGCGGCAGCAGCAGCAGAGAGAAATCATGGTTCTCGATTCTGCAGCGTTCCTTCTCTCCTCCCAACTCTCGAAACCCTTCTCTGTGATAATAGTAACCTATTTATACTCCTAAGCCTCATTTAATCTCGCCATAACTCCTCAAAAATGTTCACAGTGAAGAAAATTATTTTTGAGAATAATTTCTTATTTCTTTCTCTGTGTACGTTAATTTCCTTGAAAATCTTCAGAAACTGATTGATACGCAACCTAGGAAAGTATCTGGTCTTAACTCCACAACCATGCAGCATCTTTTACGTGATTTTCTTTCCAAAAATGAAACCGATATTCTTCTCTCCTGTTTTGATCGGGAATTGATTTTCTGGCCAAAGTTGATCGATCCCAACCACCATAATATCTTCTTATACTCATATCACATATACCCATTAAGTTTCAGCTCTTTAATCTCCCAACAGATCCATCAAAATCTCGAACGAAATTCTGCCAGGGAAGAAGAAAAATTTCCCGCCAAAAAAAAGAATTTGAATTTGTTGAAGACCTTCCCCTATCCAGTTCAGGGGTGCAAATAGCAATTGGGGTTGAAATAGACTTCTTGGGGTGGAAATAACCAAAACATGGGTCCCTTTAGTAATTTTTCTGGGATGTTTTCCGCACTTTTTCGAGGTTCCTCCGGGGTATTTCTGGGGTACTTCCGGTCCACTGCTGGGGCGCTTCCGGTATACTATCAACGGAGGTCCAAATGCCACATTTTTGAGCCCATTTCGCCGCAAGGGATTATTTCTCTAATAATTCCTACAAAGACATAAAAGAACACAATTAATACAAAATTGAGCACTAACAATACATACAATAGAGACATATTAGACACATAAATGCGTCTATCAACACCCCCAAACTTATTATTTGCTAGTCCTCGAGCAAAATTTATTCTTGAAAAGTGACCGAGTTAATCTCGGGTGGGTTTATCAGAGGTGTACCCACAAAAACCAATACTCAAGACCCTAGCTATCTACGCAGAACCTTGGAAAGCACTAAAGAACCTCCTTGGTTGGCATACTTATTAATTACAGGAGGAAGTACCCTGACGCGAAATTCCAATTGCTGTATACGAGTTTGCACTCAAGCATACTAAAATTCATATAAGTGACAGAGCTCTACTAAGATAGTTTCACGATGGACATCATACTCGGAGTCAGACTAATCACATGAAAAGATTAAGAAGATGGAAAAAGAAAAATGTAGATGGTTGAAAAGTGAACGGTGTTTCCCATATCTGTCTGAAGGCCTCTGCCAAGATGAACCTAACCTAAATGACTGAGATACCGGTCTGACTAATATTAACACACTGGCATATACAAGGGAACCAGTGGTCAATAACTTAAATCTAGATCAACAAACTGGCAAATACAAGGGAACCAGCAGTTGACTACACATAACAATAACCATTTTTTTTTTCATAACGGCATGAATAGATCTTTTGGATCCAAGCGCATGCTTCTTGTCAGCAGATTACACGATAGTTCCCACGGGTCCTGCATTCCACGCTTGCTTAGGCGACGGAAACAGGGAGAACACACGCATATTGCTATCCAAGTGTTAATACTTATTCCGATTGGTCTAACTGGTCCGGTCTTTTTTTTTTTTTTTTAGTAACTCAGTCAGTCTAATTCACCCTAGCAGTGGTAACAACTTGAATCGTGTGCCCCACCTAATCACTTAGAGAAACATAGTTTAAAATGAAAAAATAAAATGAAAAAAAGAAATGAAAAGGACTCAACGAGATATGGTGCAACTATCATGTTATTTCTAACACCTGAGCTCTGTGCTTTTATGAATAGACTCTATAGATGTTTCCATCTAATCAGATTGGTTCCTCAACTCCTACAACCAAGATGCTTCCATCCACTTAGATTAGTTAGTGCAAACCTTAATATGCATAAATTTCTAGGTTCTGGAGTTTAATAATTGCAACTAAAAAGTTTCTCCCATACCCCCAAACTTAAATCTAACATTGTCCTCAATGTTCTAAAGATGAAATTAAAAGCATGAACAAGGAGAAACGGTTACTATTTGAAGCAAATGAGTTAAGGAAGGATATTACCGTGTTGCATGAGATTGGGTTACCTCCCAAGAAGTGCTAAGTTTAAAGTCTTCAGCCAGACTTAGAAAAGGATTGGTCAACTCGAACCATAAAGTAACAGTCGAAATAACTGTGGGTCTTCAAAACCAAATAGAGATGACCATAGGAAACTGCAGTGAACCAAGAAAATGGACAAGAATAGCATGCCCTTACCTAGTTTCCTGAAAACTATCGCTAATTGCGGTTCAGGTCCTATGAAAGGGTCTAAATAGAATATTTTCATTGGATGCGTTTCTTTATAGATGGGATCCGAATCACTAGGTCTTAGAGTCTGTAAAAACTCAAATACGAACTTAGAATCACGAAGTAATAACCTAAATAATTGAGGATCCTCTAAGTCAATCAGATATGACTTACATAGTTGACCACAGTGAGAGTAGTGGTCATTCTTAGGAAAATGTGTCGATTCTATTAACCTAAAGTACTTAGGCTTAGTCTCAGAACTTAATATTCGACTCATTTGAAACGTTCCCACAGTTGGAAGAAAACTATTTTGTGGGAAAACAAAGTCAATCTGGGTATCATATCCTGAGCAAACCACATCAACCAGAGGATGGGTTTCTAATAACTGAACTCCTTCATGGACATCATTAGGCTCGGGAAAACGAGTATGAAGGTAATCTTGTAAAATAGTCGAGGCACAGATATCAAGTCCTAAGTGTGGGGACTTTCTGAGAGTTAAAGGTAAGGCACTAGGGAAGTGATAATCACCCCCAAACTTAGAGTTTTCAGTGTCTCTAGATAGACCTCTAATTATTTCTTGAATTTCCGTATCTTCAAAGTCCTTAAAATATTCAAGAGATTCTTCTAAGTTATTATCAGGTAGTGCATCTTTACTTATCTCTACGGGTCTATCTTCTTCTTCCAAGACTATTGTTTCTAAGTCGCTAGACTATAAAACAGTATTTTCGAAATGAACCCGTTCCTCTAACCCACTATCGGCTTCGTAATCAAAAGGAAAAACTACATCATCTAAAACGGTGGTATACCTAATCAAATCCTCTTCCTTTTGAATAGGTGAATAATCATAAAAATTATTTGGATTTGAACTAGAAATAATATAATCACTATACAACTCAATTGGATTACTAGACTCCTGATCACTATGCCTACATATTTCAGATTCTTCATTACTGCTATCCTCATCATCATAGTACGAAGATGATTGAACCTTATCTAAATAAGTAGTGTCTTTTATTCTAACCTCGTCCTCTAAATTAGGCAAATATTCACTATTTACATCAAGGGTAAAATTGGAAACACTATTTTGGAAATTTAGATCTTTTAGAGAAGTTCTATTGTGGGTCTCTAACAAAAGCTTTTAGGCCGACTCACATGAATTCCTGACGTAATCTAGGAAATCAGGTAAAGAAATTTCACTGATTGCATTATTTTCGTCCATAACTAAGTTATTCATTTCAGCGAACTTACGTGATGTCTCAGCTAACTTACGTGTCGACTCAAGTAAAGAGGAATTAGCAGAATTTTTCTCGTATGACTGATGGTTGTGAGGATAGTGATTGGGCTCACAATGGTATGAACCATAACCTTGAAAAGTTTGGCGTTCCCAACCACTATTCCCAACATGGTAATAAAACTGATGATGTTCATATTCAAATTCAGGTCGATATTCATTTTATTGGCTTCTATCATACCAGGTCGACATTCTTAATTGCAAGGGAATTCTACACAATCACAAACAAGGCTGACTCGACCAAATCAAACCTATAAAATCTAGCAAACAAAAAGCATGATGGCTCCACTTAGATTGTTTCTAGACCAACTTCTATCTTTCGAAAGGGAATTCGTTACAATTTAAGCAAACCCCTCTGGAATCAATCCGAGTCAAAGTAAGTTGAATTGAGGCAAGGGAAGCTCAGTGGAGCTTTGATACCCAAGGCCTCACCGCTATCACAAGGCGGCGCAGTCACGCATTCAACTCACAGAAACCATCATGAACTTTGGAGTGTGCTTAAAGAGAAACCAATATTTTTCGAACGAGTTTCCTATTAAGCTCGTTACCCTATCGGTCTCGTTCTATTCCAAATTTAAATCTTGGGTTCGCGTTAGGTTTTGTTTTCCTAAGGCGGGCAAGAAGGGAGCGGTGATGAAATCCAAACCCTTATCTTGTATTGGCCAGGCCTTTCCCTTTACTAGGAATTTAAAAACAGTCCAAATTCGTCCTCAATCAATGACTCACCTTAAGGAATACATGATAGACACATTTTTGTGTCTAATTTGATCTCAATACTATATATTGTTGGCACTCGATTTTGTACTAATTTTGTTATTTTATGTATTTGTAGGTATTTTTTGGAAATAAATATTTTAAGAAAATTCGGCTCGAAAAGTTGATTTTGGCACCCGGAGGGCACGTGTTATTCGGACTCCCAAGTTTGGATAAGGGGTAACCTAATTACTAAGGGGCACCCCCAGGTCACCCCAAGGCATCTGCTATTCGCACCCCAGTCCAGGATAAGGGGCACCTTCTTCAACAATTCAAATTCTCAAAATTGGCGGGAAAAATGTTCACACACAGGAGAATTTTCGATCGAAGAAATGAAGTAGTGGTAGGTCGATTCAATGGCTGAATTTTGGTAGAAAGATGTGATTTATCCTAAGGAAGATAGTTTGGGTGTCGAATTTGATCGGAATTGTCTGGAAATATCGATTTGATTCTCGAGCTCAAAACAGAGCTACACGGAGTGAACACGGCCTGTACACGGTGTTGTGTGTGTTTTGGTTGTGCATGGAAGTGTTTTGGAGGAGTTGGATGACTTATGAGGCATGTATAAGGCTTACTAGAGCGTGCAGGATCAAAGTTTACGTGTGACAAAGTTATAATTGGAAATTATCGTTAACTAAGGGAAGCGAGCAATGACGGATTAAATGGAGAATATACGCAAGTAATGGTCGGATATTTTGGTCCTAAAACACTATAAATACAAGGCAAAAGAGTTTGGAAGGGTTAGCAAGTCATAGGGAGAGAGTTAGAGCCGAGAGAATCGAAGGAAAGGGTCGACAGCAAGAAGAGTTCTGCTGCTCAGCTAAGAACACGAAGAACAAAGACCAACCAGGAAAGTCGTAGAGGAGTGTCGCTGAACTGCGACAATTCCCTATTCCTTTCCCGTGATTTCACAACAGCGTCAACTGCACTTCTCATGTGCCGTTCTTTTCAGACGTTTCTTGTGTGTTGCAAAGGACGGTCATAAATTGATTTTCTTGTTCTTTCATCATTTGTAATCAACTTGTGAGCATTAATAAAATCTTTTGAGATGTATTACACCATGATGAGCTAACTTATTCTCTGGGGCGACGGAGGAAGCAATTCCACCAATAAAAAATTGGTAATTTCTATTTTTATTATTTATGCAATTAAATTTATTTAATTATTTGCCTTGAGTTATAGGATTTTTCCAAAGATTTTTATTAAATAATTGTTATCTTGATTGATGGATTATGCTTGACTTAGAGTTTTTGATATTCCATGCTTTTAACTTACAGTTATTATTTAAAAAAATCAGTTTTAGCAATAATTAAAATTATTTTAAAGGAAAAATTTGCATAATAAATATTAGAAATATCAATTTAAATGGTAGAAAAGTGAAATCCTTAGCCCCAGTTTCCTCCAAAAATATTTCAATCACTTTGTTATTTTCTTTACAATTTAATTAAATCTAAAAAAAAAGTTACCTTCACAAGTTCGAAAGAACCTAGTTTTTACCACTGTCTACAACAACATTTGAAAATACATCAAGTTTTTGGCGCCGCCGACGCGGACCTATGCTTAGGTAGAATTTTTTTTTTAGGTTTATTATTTTTTTTCCTTTTTACGTTTCTTTTTGTCTTTGATTTGCAGGTTCGAAGTGGAGTACTAAGGACCTTGGAAGGAAAAGCTTAAAGCGGAAGGAGCGAAAGAGGAATTTTCTTTTTTTTGTTTTATATATAGAAGAGAAAAAAAAAGAGAGAGATTTTTTTTAATATTTTTTTTAGGTTATTTTTCTTTTTCTTTTGCACTTTACTTTATTTGGACTTTGGACTGGACTCTTGGACTTTATTATTATTATTTTTTTAAACCCTACGGAAGGGTAGTTAAATACAAACTGTGTGCAGGGAAGGACGGTGATTACAATATCACCTCGGCCCCTCGGGTTCGCACACGGCATAGGAGTCGTGGCCCGAGTCGACGACAACGGTTCATCCCCCGTCTGGTACGGGAGGTAAGTCCAATCGAAACACTCGCGAATCCCCTGCAAGCGAGTTACTGTATTCCTTAAGGTGATCATTGATTGAGGACGAATTTGGACTGTCTTTATTTTCCTAGTAAAGGGAAAGGCCTGGCCTAAACAAGATAAGGGTTCGGATTTCATCACCGCTCCCTTCTTGCCCGCTTTAGGAGAACAAAACCTAACGCGAACCCAAGCTTTAAAATCTGATTAGAAAGAGACCTATAGGGTATCGAGCTTGTTAGGAAAAATTTTCGAAGGATATTGGTTATTCTTTTAGCATACTTCGAAGTTCATGACGGTTTCTGTGAGTTGAATGCGTGACTGCGCCGCCTTGTACTGCGGTGAGGCCTTGGGTATCAAAGCTCCACTAAGCTTCCCTCGCCTCGATTCAATTTACTTTGACTCGGATTGATTCCAGAGGGGTTTGCTTAAATTGTAACGAATTCCCCTTCGAGAGATAGAAGCTGGTCTAGAAACAATCTAAGTGAGCCATCATGCTTGTTGTTTGCTAGAACTCTCTAGGTTTGCTGTGGTAAAGTCGAGTCAGCCTGCTGTGTGATTGCTAGAACCTTCCTGTTAGGATTTTTATTTCTTTTTGATTTTTTTTAGTGTATGCCCGATTTTGTTAATAGGGCTTGGAAAAGAGATACTCTAGGTCGATTGATTAGCGAAAAACCTAGTAGTTCTTCTGATTTAAGCAGGGAGCTCGAAGATTGTTCTTTTGAGAGCCCTGTTTTTGGAAACTTCAGTTTTGAGAATTTATCTCTGAGTGAGAGGAGTACCCCTAGTACTCCAATTGTGCCTAAGATGGCAACTTTGAAAGATTACATGTTCCCAACTAGGACCAACCGAGCTTCGTGCATTAAATTGCCAGCCACTACGGCTAATTTCGAGATAAAACCTAGTACTCTCCAAATGATACCTATATTCTTAGGAAAGGATGATGAGAACCCTTATTTCCATATTAGGGACTTTGAGGAAATTTGTGGGACAATTAGAATAAAAGACCTTACTGATGAAGTCTTGAAACTTAAGATGTTTCCCTTTTCCTTGAGAGATAAAGCCAAGACCTGGCTGAACAACCTACCATCTGAATCCATTGAAACATGGCAGGAACTTATTGTCGCTTTCTATATGAAATTCTACCCTAAGCATAAAACTGCAGCTGTTAGGCAAACAATTAGTGCTAGTGTGCAACAAGAGGGAGAGTCTCTTTATAGATTTTTAGAGAGATTCAATGATCTCCTATCTCAGTGTCCCCACCATGGATTTGATAAGATGAAACTCGTACAAATTATTTATGATGGTTTAGACTATTCGACCAAAGCCATGGTTGAGTCTATGTGCGCTGGTGAGTTCACTAGTAAAAGTGCTGATGATGCTTTTACCTTCTTAGAAGTTATCGCTGAAAAATCCCAACAGTGGGAATCTTGTGTTGAACCCCCTAAAAGACTCTTGGTCAATAGAAGTAGCACCAATGTGGTAGATACGAGTTTTGCGTCTGATGCTAAGTTTGCTGCTTTGTCTAGAAGGTTAGAAGCTTTGGAAATGGGTCAGTCTAAAAATAGGTCCCTTGTTGAACCTAATAGAGCCTCTCAAGTCTCTAGTTGTGGAATAGAGCCCGATAATTCATTTTGGGAAGGTCAGGTTAGTGAAGAGCAAGCTCATGCTGTCTATAACAATGCTAGGTTTGAGAACCGTCAGAAGATTGACCCATACTCAGAGACCTACAATCCTGGTTGGAGAAACCATCCTAATTTTTCTTGGTCTAAGGGTCATAATCAAGGACAGTCTAGTAATTCTCAGCCTCCCCCAGGATTTGGTTTTAAGAACTCTTCGGGTCAAACTCAGTTTCAGAACATTTCCGAGAAAAACATCTCTGCCTTAGAGGAAAATCTCATAATGCTATCAAAGAACCACATGAGCTTTCAACAAGAAACTAGGCAAGAATTGAAGAATACTTCTCAAAGTATTGCCGAATTAAGACTTCAAGTAGGACAAATAGCTAAGTTTATAAGTGAGAGAGAAGATGGAAAGTTCCCTAGTCATACTGAGCCTAATCCCAAAGGGGAGAAATCGTACCATCATGTGAATGCTGTCACAACCCTTAGGAGTGGAAAGAAAGTAGACAACAAGGTTGCCATGCCTGATAGTGAACATGCTGTAGTTCACCCTTATGAGCCAGAAAATGAGGAGACTGATAGAGTCTCCAAAGAGACCAATGAGGGTCCTGATGAGCCCGGCTTTGTTCCCAGAGCCCCGTTCCCCCAGCTGCTAGTTCCGACTAAGAGGGAGTCCAACTTTAATGATATATTGGAGGTTTTTAAGTAGGTTAATATCAACCTTCCATTATTAGATGCAATTAGGCAGATTCCCTCTTATGCCAAGTTCCTTAAGGACTTGTGTACGCGAAAGCGTAAGCTCAGTGTCCAGAAGAAAGCCTTCATAGCTAGTCACGTGAGTTCTATTATTCAGAATACCACTACTCCTAAGTATAAAGACCCAGGGTCCCCTACCATTGCTTGTACAATAGGTAAGTACCGTGTTGAGAAAGCGTTGCTTGACTTAGGAGCCAGTGTGAACTTACTTCCATACCATGTGTACCTTAAGCTAGGACTTGGTGAGATGAAACCTACACAGATGACACTTCAGTTAGCTGATAGGTCCGTTAAAATTCCCCGTGGTGTGATCGAAGATGTTCTCATAGAGGTTGACAAGTTTATTTATCCAGTGGATTTTATTATCCTAGATACCCAACCTGTCCCTGACCCAGAGAACCAAATACCAGTGATTTTAGGTCGCCCGTTTTTAGCCACATCTAATGCGATCATAAACTGTCGAAATGGTATTATGAATCTATCTTTTGGTAATATGACTATTGAGTTGAATATTTTTAATGTCAATAAGCTACATTCTGAGCTAGATGACACGTGCATTGAAGAGGTCAACATGATAGGAACCTTAGTTCCGAAGTCTGTACCAAACACCGAATCGGAAGATCCATTAGAGAGTTGTCTAGCCCGTTTTAGCATGGATTTCGACGATGATAGCAACATTGAACAAGTAAATGCTCTGTTGGATTCTATTCCTATGTTAGATACTGATAGATGGAAATCTAGGTTTGAACTATTACTAGCTACCGAATCTACCTTAAGCCCTTATTTCGAAGAGCCTAAAGATCCTCCTAAGTTGGACCCCAATTATGCATTTGTAGGCCCATCTGAGATTTTGCCTATAACTTCCGATTTGGATAGTGATTATGAAATTAGGCCAGTAACCGTGCTTCAACACAATAAGGAAACCCTAGGGATGACCATAGAGGATATGAAACATCTAAGTCCTATAGCTAGTACACCTCAAAAGAATTTAGAGGATGAACCACCTGATTATAACTCAGAGAAAGCAATTGACCTTTTTCAGGAACCGGATGGTTTAGAAATTAGGAATATTGTGACTAGTTTATGTAGAGATACCCAAAACTCTAAGTTTGGGGGTAGTGAACTAGAAGAAATTCAAGCCATAGTTAAAGGTCTTACGGAGAATAGTGATTACCCTAAATTTGGGGGTAGAGATTGTCAATTATCCCCAGTAGAAGTCCCTAACTTGGGACTCAAGCCTAGTGCATCTGAGGTATCGCTTGAGCCTATTCAGACTCCACAACCTGATCCGCCTGATACTTTTCAGGAGGAAATCCATATATTAGAAACCCACTTTTCGGATGAATCTATTTTTCAAGACACTCTTATGAAGCCCAACTGGAGGCTCTGGATAGATCCGATTGTCTTGCAAGAAACCTTAGATGAGGATGTGCTCCTTCTGTTCATTTTTCTGAACCAGTGCAGTTGTCTCATATTGGTGTTAGCTCTATTTGGTATTATGGACCCACAACTCTTTCGGCTATTGGTATATGACTTTGAAAGGTGAAGATCCTTTTTGAGGTATTTGATGTCTGGCTGAAGACTTTAAACTTAGCACTTCTTGGGAGGTAACCCAATCTCATGCAACATGGTAATATCTTTCCCTAACTCTTTTTCTTCAAGTGGTAACAGTTTCTCCTTGTTCATGCTTTTAATTTTATCTTTAGAACATTGAGGACAATGTTAGATTTAAGTTTGGGGGTGGGGAAGAAACTTTTTGTTAGTTTTAAGTTGCAATAAATAAACTCCAGAGCCTAGAAATTTACGCCTATTAAGGATAGCACTAACCAATCTAAGTGGATGGAAACATTTTTGTTTTAGGAGATGAGGAACCAATCTGACTAGATGGAAACATCTATAGAGTCTATTCATAAAAGCACAGAGCTCAGGTGTTAGAAATAACATGATAGTTTCGCCATATCTCGTCGAGTCCTTTTCACTTTCTATTTTTAGTTTTCTTTTATTTCAAGTGATTTGGTGGGGCACACGATTCAAGTTGTTACCTTTGCTAGGGTGAAATAGAGTGACTGAGTTACCTTTTCAAAAAAAAAAAAAAAAATTAGACCGGACCAGTTAGACCAATCGGAATAAGTATTAACACTTGGATAGCAATATGCGTGTGTTCTCCCTGTTTCCGTCGCCTAAGCAAGCGTGGAATGCAGGACCCGTGGGAACTATCGTGTAATCTGCTGACAAGAAGCATGCGCTTGGATCAAAAAGATCTATTCATGCCGTTAAGTTAAAAAAAAAAAAAATGGTTATGTGTAGTCAACTGCTGGTTCCCTTGTATTTGCCAGTTTGTTGATCTAGATTTAAGTAATTGACCACTGGTTCCCTTGTATATGCCAGTGTGTTAATATTAGTCAGACCGGTATCTCAGTCATTTAGGTTAGGTTCATCTTGGCAGAGGCCTTCAGACAGATATGGGAAACACCGTTCACTTTTCAACCATCTACATTTTTCTTTTTCCATCTTCTTAATCTTTTCATGTGATTAGTCTGACTCCGAGTATGATGTCCATCGTGAAACTATCTTAGTAGAGCTCTGTCACTTATATGAATTTTAGTATGCTTGAGTGCAAACTCGTGTACAACAATTGGAATTTCGCATCAGGGTTCTTCCTCTTAGAATCAATAATTGTATGCCAACCAAGGAGGTTCTTTAGTGCTTTCCAAGGTTCTGCGTAGATAGATAGGATCTGGAGTATTGGTTTTTGTGGGTACACCTCTGATAAACCCACCCGAGATTAACTCGGTCACTTTTCAAGAATAAATTTTGCTCGAGGACTAGCAAATAATAAGTTTGGGGGTATTTGATAGACACATTTTTGTGTCTAATTTGATCTCAATACTATATATTGTTGGTACTCGATTTTGTACTAATTTTGTTATTTTATGTATTTGTAGGTATTTTTTGGAAATAAATATTTTAAGAAAATTCGGCTCGAAAAGTTGATTTTGGCACCCGGAGGGCACGTGTTATTCGGACTCCCAAGTTTGGATAAGGGGTAACCTAATTACTAAGGGGCACCCCCAGGTCACCCCAAGGCATCTGCTATTCGCACCCCAGTCCAGGATAAGGGGCACCTTCTTCAACAATTCAAATTCTCAAAATTGGCGGGAAAAATGTTCACACACAGGAGAATTTTCGATCGAAGAAATGAAGTAGTGGTAGGTCGATTCAATGGCTGAATTTTGGTAGAAAGATGTGATTAAGCCTAAGGAAGATAGTTTGGGTGTCGAATTTGATCGGAATTGTCTGGAAATATCGATTTGATTCTCGAGCTCAAAACAGAGCTACACGGAGTGAACACGGCCTGTACACGGTGTTGTGTGTGTTTTGATTGTGCATGGAAGTGTTTTGGAGGAGTTGGATGACTTATGAGGCATGTATAAGGCTTACTAGAGCGTGCAGGATCAAAGTTTACGTGTGACAAAGTTATAATTGGAAATTATCGTTAACTAAGGGAAGCGAGCAATGACGGATTAAATGGAGAATATACGCAAGTAATGGTCGGATATTTTGGTCCTAAAACACTATAAATACAAGGCAAAAGAGTTTGGAAGGGTTAGCAAGTCATATGGAGAGAGTTAGAGACGAGAGAATCGAAGGAAAGGGTCGACAGCAAGAAGAGTTCTGCTGCTGCTCAGCTAAGAACACGAAGAACAAAGACCAACCAGGAAAGTCGTAGAGGAGTGTCGCTGAACTGCGACAATTCCCTATTCCTTTCCCGTGATTTCACAACAGCGTCAACTGCACTTCTCATGTGCCGTTCTTTTCAGACGTTTCTTGTGTGTTGCAAAGGACGGTCATAAATTGATTTTCTTGTTCTTTCATCATTTGTAATCAACTTGTGAGCATTAATAAAATCTTTTGAGATGTATTACACCATGATGAGCTAACTTATTCTATGGGGCGACGGAGGAAGCAATTCCACCAATAAAAAATTGGTAATTTCTATTTTTATTATTTATGCAATTAAATTTATTTAATTATTTGCCTTGAGTTATAGGATTTTTCCAAAGATTTTTATTAAATAATTGTTATCTTGATTGATGGATTATGCTTGACTTAGAGTTTTTGATATTCCATGCTTTTAACTTACAGTTATTATTTAAAAAAATCAGTTTTAGCAATAATTAAAATTATTTTAAAGGAAAAATTTGCATAATAAATATTAGAAATATCAATTTAAATGGTAGAAAAGTGAAATCCTTAGCCCCAGTTTCCTCCAAAAATATTTCAATCACTTTGTTATTTTCTTTACAATTTAATTAAATCTAAAAAAAAAGTTACCTTCACAAGTTCGAAAGAACCTAGTTTTTACCACTGTCTACAACAACATTTGAAAATACATCAATACAGTAACTCGCTTACAGGAGATTCGCGAGTGTTTCGATGGACTTACCTCCCGTACCAGACGGGCGAAGAACCGCTGTAGTCGACTCGGGCCACTGACTCCGGTGTCAGTGTGCGAACCCGAGGGGCCGAGACGATATAGTAATCGTCGTCCTTCCCTGCAAACAATCTATATTTAATTTTTTTTAATTTATAACCTTTCCGTAGGGTTTTAAAAATAATGTCCAAATGTCCAGTCCAATTTAAAGTTCAAAAAGAAAAAATAAAATAAAATTACAGTTTTCCTCACACACTCTAAAAGAATTAAAAATTAAATCCTAAGATTGTCCTATTTTCTTCTCTTTTCGCTTTTCGCTTTAAGTTTTTTCCTCTCCAAGTCCGTAGTTTTCACTTTGAACCTGCAAAATAAAGACAAAAAGAAACGTAAAAAGGAACAAACAATTCTAAAAAAAAATAATAAACCTAAAAAAAAAATTCTACCTAAGCACAGGTCCGCGTCGGCGGCGCCAAAATGATTAAAGATTTTCTGGGGTTCGTTGTTGTAGTAAATAAGATTCGAACTCAAAGATTTGTGAAGATTAAATTTAAAGGTTTAATAAAATTATATACAAAATTATTAACAATGGGTGCGAGAGGTAACCAAGACACTAGATTCCACTATTATGCAAAATTGAATGATAAATATTTCAAACCTCTATTCAATTCTTAAGTCCTCTTTTATCTTTAATTCAGTATCAATCATACAGATTCTCAAACATTAATTGTAAACCTTAAGCATAGATTATAAAGAGATTAAAGCAAGCATAACCTATCAAACTGAATAACAAATATTTAAGACAATCATTCAAATAATTTAAAACTCTGCAAAAGCAGCGATTAGGTGAATTATATAATTAAATGAAATAGTTAACCATTTATGTTGCGTGAATAGCTTCCTCCATTGCCTTGGTTACGAGGGATTTAGCTCATCATAGTAAAAATGCTCTCAAAATAATTTATTATGGCTCAAAAATGGTTTACAAATGATGAGAATATGAGAAATACAATAAAACCAGAGACCTACGACCCTCAGTGACAAAATAAGACTGTTGCAGCTTATCGCAAACGCTGTGGCAAATAAGACTGCCTGATGTACGACCCACTGGTCTGAGTCGTTATTACTGTTGAAAAACGACTGTTGGTGCAGGTCCGTTCTTCATGTTCTTCATCTTCATCACGAACAGCAGCAGCAGCAGAGAGAATTCGTGATTCTTCCTCTGCAGCTTCCTCTCTTCTCCTCCCAACTCTCGACCACCCTTCTAGGACTCATGTATCTCCTATTTATACATTCAAGGCGCATCAAATCTCGCCATTAATTCCTCAAAATCTTCACAGTAAAGGAAAATTATTCTTGGGAATAATTTCTTATTTTCTTTCTCTGCATGCGTTAATTATCTTGATAATTTCCACAATCTGTTGATATGCAACCTAGGAGAATATCTGCACTTAACTTCCACAACCCATGCAGCATCTTTACGTAATTTTCTTTCCAATTTTAACCGATATCTCTTGTTTCCTGCTTTAATTGAGAATCGATTATCTGGCCAAGTTTGATAGATCCCAACCACCACAATATATTCTTATATCCATATCACATATACCCATTAAGTTTCGGCGATTTAATCTCCTTATAACACCTTCAAAAATTGATTGGAAAATCTAATAGTGTATAAAGAAAATTTCCCGCCAAAATTTATTTTTGAATTTGAGAAGAAGGGTGCCCCTTAACCAGAGCTGGGGTGTGAATAGCAATTGGGGTGGAAATAGTAATTTTTCTGGGTTCCTCAAGCACATTTTTGGGGCGTTTCCGGTGCATTTCTAGGGCGCTTACGGCATACTTTCGGGGTACTTCCGGTTCACTGTTTACAGAGGTCCAAATGCCACATTTTCAGTCACTTTCGCCGCAAAACCTTATTTTTCCAAAAACACCTACAAATAAATAAAATACCATAATAAGCACAAAAATGGGTACTAACAATATATACAATTGGGCTATATTAGACACATAAATGCGTCTATCAGTATGTTATTCCATATTCGACTAAGTCTTTCATTTCCTCAATTAAACTTCCAAGTCTTCATAGATGTAATGACATTAGGGTCGTATGACCATCCAAAGTGGCACCCTTCAACAAAGTAATCCCAAATTCTCCGGATTCTCCAACAACCATAAAACAAGTGTGAACTCGATTCATCATCTTCCTCACAAAAAACGACATACGCTAGAGGCATCCATACCTCTTCTCAAAAGTGTATCCGCCGTCATTACCCGATCACGAGAGAGAAGCCAAAGAAAGAAATTCATTTTGTGAGGGTACTCATTACTACAAACAACATTGATTGGATAATCCGGCTCACCTTGATTGTCGTTGTCTTTAATTCCATACTTAACCGTATACTTACCATGATCACTACCAACCCAAATTCGGGTATCCATAATCCCTTCTTGGATAGAGATAGAAGAAACAAGATTTGATATGGATAACCCTTCAATTATAATAGTTTGAGAGTATCTTTGCCTAGACATAAACGCCCACCGTACACCATCTTCCCTAACTTCATACATACTAGCCACCACGACCTCCTTGGTCCTTGAAGCTTCATAATCCAAAGGAAACATATCACATAACCATCCTGCACCAAGCCAAGAGTCTTCCCAAAATCTAGTTTTCTTACCCGCTCCAATCTTGAATCTAATACTTTTATTGAAATCTTCAAGCTCTTTATAGATATTGAACCACAAGCTACCACCTTTCGATCATTCGGGTTGGAGAGTTTCCCAACCGGTAATTGTTTCGCCAAATTTTTCGACTATGATCTTCCTCCATGAAGCATCTTTCTCCACGCCAAAGCGCCACCACCATTGTTTTAGCAACGCCGAGTTCACTTGCTTAGCTCTTCTTATACCACCACCTTTTTCTTTTGGTTTTGAAGACAATTCCCAACCAATATTGTGAATTCTTTTCTTATTGTCATCATCCTATAAGAAATTTCTCACAATTCTATCAATTTTCTTAGTTATGGATCAAGGAGCAAGAAAAATAAAGAGATAATAAATGGGTAGACTAGCTAAAACACTTTTGATGAGAGTTAACTTACCTCCTGTTGCTATTAGTTTTCCATTCCAAGAAGTAACTCTTTTCCCACAAATTTCAAGTGTTTTTCCCCATTTTTGAGTGCCTCCTACCTTGTCTCCCTAAGGTAAGCCAAGATATATGCTAGGAAAACTCGCATATTCGCATCCTAGCATGTTAGCATAATTTTCAACATCCTCCTCGACCGCGACTCCAAATAAGCTACTTTCAAATAAATTTATCTTCAAACCCGAAGTTAACTCGAAACAAAGAAGAAGGTAGCGAAGGTTATCAACTTGTTCTCTCTTAGCATCAAGAAAAATGATAGTGTCATTGGCACGATCAATTCATAAATATTTAATTGCATTCTTAATTTCTTCTTCACAAAAATATCTCTCCAACCATATGCTTGCATTCTCATCAATACTCTTTAAACACATATTTTTGATTCTTGGACGCTTGTTTGAAATTTCTTTAAATGCTAACTCAAAATGATTTGTGATACCCAACTTGATTTCTTCTTTGTTTCCGGTCTATCGACCATTGATATGAAGGTTATTGATGTTGTTAAAAGCTCTATGACCCCTCACTACTCGATGAAATGTTTGGTGTTTCTATCTCCATCTCGAAAGTATCTAATTCTTGACTTTGCCGCATCATTATGCTTTGACGATGATGAGCCACATCAAATTCCATTTTAGCCGTCACAAGCATGTCTTATTCACCTTCGGTAAGACCCCTTTCATCATCTAGTTTATCTAAATTTCTCATCTTGGTAAGTGCCAAGACTTTGTTTCCGGTCTATCGACCATTGATACGAAGGTTATTGATGTTGTTAAAATCTTTATGACCCCTCACTACTCGATGAAAATGTTCGGTGTTTCTATATCCATCTCGAAAGTATCTAATTCTTGACTTTTTCCGCATCATTATGCTTTGACGACGATGAGCCACATCAAACTCCATTTTAGCCGTCACAAGCAGGTCTTCTTCACCTTCGGTAAGACCCCTTTACTCATCTAGTTCATCTAACTCTCTCATCTTGGTAAGTGCCAAGTCAATTGCCCTATCAATGTTCCCAAAGAAGTCTCGATTCCACACCTTCAATTTCTCCTTCAAAGCATGTAACTTCTTTGAAAAACATTCACCCGTCGTGCCTACAACAGAAAAAGATTCCCACCATTCTTTCATTAAAGAAATTATGTTAGTTCCTTCTAGCCAAGCTAATTGAAATCGAAAAGGGAAAGCACCCCAATTCGATTCCTTTGAGCATAACTCAATGGGAAAATGATCTGAAAAAGGTCTTGCAAGTCGCTTGAAGTTGATATTTGGAAAATGATCTTCCCAATCCGACGAGAAAAGAAAACGGTCAATTTTTCTCTTCTTATTAGGTGGCCTACTCCAATTATACTTACACCATGTATCTTATATCGTTGAAGTCTCCACCGAAACACAAAGGAATTCCATTCCAATAACCATGCAAGGTAGCTAGCTCCATACGAAATATTTTTTTTTCGTTCACATTGCAAGGACCATAAACACCAATTAAGACCCAACGGAAGTTATCCTCCAAATTCGACAAGAGATATTTATAGTAAAAGTTCCTTCAAGAAAGTCATCAACCTCAATCAAATCTGAATTCCATATCAACAAAATTCCGCCCGATCTTCCATCAGAATTTAAAGTAATCCACTTGCACGGAGTCGCACCCCAATATTGACGCACAATCTTATCGTTACAAGCACTAAGCTTGGTCTCTTGAATCATAAGAATTGTAGGCTTCCACCGTTGCACAAGTTTTTTTTAACTTCGATCGTTTATTAGGGTCGTTAAAACCATTGACATTCCAAAAAATTATGTTAAACATTTAAATTTATTGCAACCCCGTACAAACCAAACCTTAAAACAAGATCAATCAAGATCCTTCCTTTTCTCCCGCCGCGAGCTCATCTTTAAAAGCATTAGCATGATCTAAAATTGTGTTTGTAACAAAATCTTTTTCTTGTTCGGTGAATACGATACCCGAAGGGTGATCGTAGTTTTTAAGTTTGCCATAGAGGGTATTAAATTTATCCGCATACCTTTAGCCACCTTTGAATAATCACCGGATGCATTAAGATTACTTCTCGCACTACCACTTGTACGTGATGCCGCATCATCAATATCTTCGTTTGAAGAGTTAATTTGCTTGCCAAACTCACTTCTTGACAAGGAGTTTGCAGCCTCCAAAGAAACTTCATTGTCAGAAACATTTTGGCTGTTATTGTTATTTTTCTTCGTAGAGTGCACAATTTCATGAGCTACAATGATATTGTTTGAAATTTGTCGTGAAGACAAAAAGGCAGATTACATAGGTGAAATGAACTTTTCTAACATTTTCATGAATATGTTAGCCAAAAGTTTAGTATTACATAAACTTATCGGTCTACACTCAATCGGAGATTTATGTGTTTCGGTTTTAGGAATTAGGAATAGGAAAATTTTGTTTCCTTATCCAAGACTTATTTTGGACCATCCAAAAATGTGCAAACCCTCATTGTTGACTATTCGACCATCCAAAAATGTGCAAATATAGGATTTGTGCACTCCATTAACTTTTGTTTTTACCAAGAGCAATCTTAGCTTTTATAAATACAAAGATAAGGATTTACAACGGCAGAGAAGTAGGAATATGCGGTTTTAGCTATCGGACAGTGATGATAGAGTTTGTGAACCATTTTGGACCAGAACACTAGCCTCTATATGAAACATGCCATAATTAACAAGGGTTCATACACACACAAAGAAGAAAAGAAAAAGAAGAAAGTAAACTAGAGATCATTTAACTCACTTAGGGAGAGAGAGTGTTTAATAACAAAATAAATAACGGAGTCACATAGTGAAAGATGCCATCATGATCAACGAGTAGACGCATCTGAATATCATGTTGACCATGTAGGCAGTGGCCATGAATGATACAACTATATGTGGTTACATTTCCTTTACTAATTAACCATCTCGTCCAGGAGTCTCTTTGCCGCATTCAAGCAGCCTGAATTGAAAAATATAAGTGTAAACAACTACATCCGAATCATACAACATTCAAATATCTATGTATTTCATTGACGAGAACCAGAGCTTCATCAATTAACAGAACACCACAACCTACTCTGACCTTGGAACTAGGTTTACAGTTTACTTGAGTTTAGGGTTCGAAAAAAGTCAAAACTAGGAACCGACTATTAATTCTGGTCAAAACTAGGAACCGCCTGGAAACATTACCCAGATAGACTCGAACACTGTTTCCTAGTAGCTCTATAAGTTTTTTTTTCCCTTATATATACATGGGCGCATGCATATAGCTCTTGTATCCCAGTTTTCATTGTTTCTTGATCCGCTTCTTGAAATAAAGAGTTTCATCAGTTTTTTCCTTTTCTTTCATGTTTCATCAGATAAGTAAATTCATTGAAGCCGTTTCAGGTAAAGAGAAGAAGAAAAATCGAAGAACAGGATAAGATCAATCTTTGTACGGATGCTGAGTTACTAAACGGGTTATTGGAGAACAGGATAGGCCTTTTTTCGGAGTCTCCCATACGACGCTGGGCTCGTCAAATCTTGCTAGCTCTTGCACAGATGCATCGTCCTGGTGGATATATGCATCGAGATCTAAAACCAGATAACTTGCTGGTCGCTAGAGATGGAGATTCAATAAAGATCGCGGATTTTGGCCAAGCTAGGGAAATTGATTCTAAATCACCGTGTTCAGATTATGTTACTACACGGATGTACCGCGCACCTGAAGTGTTGTTAAACTCGGTTTCGTATACCTCTGCTGTTGATATGTGGGCAGTTGGGGCTATAATGGCCGAACTGTATTCGTTTCGTCCTCTTTTTCCTGGTAAGAATCGAGCAGATCAGCTGTATAAGATTTGCAGTGTAATCGGAAGTCCAACTTATGAGTCGTGGGCAGAAGGAATACAACTTGCCAATTGGTGTGGTTACAAGTTTCCTCAAGTACATCCATATGGTATTTCTACAATGATACCATCTGCTAGTCATGAGGCTATAGATCTGATTAAATCCCTTTGTTCTTGGGATCCAAAAAATAGACCAACAGCTATGGAGGCTCTGAAGCATCCTTACTTTGCGCCCGATATGCGTGAATTTCCAGAAGCAACAACAAATGCAAAATTGGAGCAGAGAATATATCCTAATCAGACTTGCTTTGGTGAAAAACTTCTTGGCCCTTTCTCCCCTGTTAGAGATATTACAATTGAAGATATGTTAAAGAGGGTTTGGGCAGAGGATACAACTGCAAAGTTCGCGCAGAGAATATATCCTAATCAGACTTGCTTTGGTGTAGAACTTTTTGGCCCTTTCTCCCCTGTAGAAAACATGACAAGCCAAGATCTGTTTGAGAGTGTTTGGGGTTGCAGTTTAGATGCCTCTTTCAGAGAGATAACTCATCAGGAGAAGCAGACAGCAGCAGCAGCGCATGCTTTCTAAAGTTGGGGATCGGCAAAGATGATGCAACAAAAGTTTATGAAGATTCTTTGATTTGTTTAATAATTAACTTCCCCTTATTTTCTTTGGAAAATGGGTCATTTGTCCAAATATATTTAAAACATGGTTTAAATGGACGAGTAAAAATTTGTATGGGTGAAATGGACACCAAAAAAATAGTAACGATGAAACTGGATTCATCCTGACTTAAACTTAAAAAATAGCAAGGATGAAACTGGATGCATCCTAATGTAAATTAAAAAGTGAAAAATACTAGAACCCCCAACTATATGGGTTCAAACATATAGAAGCCCCACTAAATGGATCATCCACTGTCAACTACATACTTTAAGAAAATGATATTACTAGGCCCAAAAAATCAAATTTTCTTCAGATCTGGCCCATAATTAATTATTACGAATTTTAATAATACCAAGGCTACCCTTTAATATTTATACAAGAGGAATAACAGAAGATACTTTCATTTTCTATTTCATTTTCTTTCTCCGTCTAAAACCAGAGTTGCTCTCATAGATTCATTTTCTAGGGTTTTATCTATTCGGTTGTACAAGATCTAATCTTCTGATTTGATTTCACATCAACAATTTGCAAGCAAATCGAACTGTGATTTAGAAAGAATCAATTATGTATAGAGATTTTTGTTCTACTCTATCTTCTGCTAAAAGAATTTAGTGGTTTTCGATCTATGTCATCTATGGATGCCGATGTACGTCGAAGAGGAAAAAATGACATCAATCTCTACTTCTGTATCTGTATCTACTGATGATGTTTGTAGATCATCATTTGTTTGTGAATAAGTCGAAATCGAGATGCAGAGACAATGGAATTCGTCATCAACTATTAGATCTGAAGATTCAACAACAAAAAGTGAGAAAGATAAGTTTCTCCCTTCTAATCCTGTTTAATTCAATTAAAATTCCTAGTTATGTGATCCGAAAATAAAATTGACTCTAATTTGTTGTTTCGAAGCTACTTCAGGTAAGGTTTTCTATTTAATTCAATAGGTTTTCCTGATTTAGTAGTTCTACTTTCTTAGTTTGATAAGGTTCTGATTTTTGTTTCGTTGACTTTATTCAGATCGGAGAAGAACATTATTTTTATTGAATCAACAGGTTTTGAATCTAGGTATGTTTAGGTTTGTTGTTTGTTTCTGCCGATTTGTTGATAATACTAGTTAAATTCTCCATTTAATAAAAACGCTGATCTCTCATAATTCTAATGGAGCTAGTTGTGGACTCTTGTTGGTGTTTTTATGTTGCTTATCTTGACTATATATGTTGAGTTTGGTTAACGAATCTATGGTGGTGTTGATGGTGGAGATGCAGAATCTGGAGGAGTATGAGGAGGATGTGGTGGTAGAGGTGGTGGTATTGGAGCAGGTTTGAAGGAGGATTTTGAAGTCAGTGGTGGTGTTTTTCAGAATTGATGAATTGAAGGAGATGATGAGAAGATAAAGGATGAACTATTTTAAGTTTCTACTAATGGTGCTAGTGGTGACAGGTAATTAGCTGATTTCACAAGGTTCTCTTCTTTTTTAAATGTTTATGTTTTTTTTGTGATCAAGGTTAACTTGTTCTGATAAATTTACTACGGTAGCATCCCTGTAAATGATTGGTTTTTACTGTTGACTTATGCATCCTTGTAAAGGTAGTATATGGATTTTGTAATGTATATCAAAGGGGTCAATGCTTTCCGTTGAATGAATGTATATCAAAAGGTAGTATATGGATATAGGTCTGCACATTACATCTGTTTAACTGCACATTAGACAAGCCATATGCATGACAATTTGCACATTTAACTAGCATTGGCAGACTATATATGTGTAACTAGTAGTTACACATCTAATCAAATGTGTAACTTCTAGGTACACAAGCTAAATGAATGTGTATCTACTAGTTACACATGCAAATTAGATGTGTGACTTATAGTTACACATGTTAATTTGATGGTATATGCATATGTAACCTAATATGAAACTTCTATTTAACTGTAACATTTTTAATTTTACCTTCTTTTTGTAGAGTCTGTAACTCTGTAAGGGTGAACTATTAAGTTTTGTATACTTGCTCTAGTTTATTCAGTTATGAGATAGATTTGACTATTCTGTGTCCATTGGTTTTTGATTTTTGGATGTCCTGTTTTGTTCATTTGTATGAGAAGTGTTCTAGCTGCTATGGTACTGATATCATTTGCTTGTCATGTAGTTACTAAGAAGGCTGACCCCAAGGTGCTGGCTAACAAAGCTTCCAAGGCTGTCAAAGCTGGAGCATCAACCATTAAGAAGAAGGCTAAGAATATCTGCACATCAGTCATATTTCACAGGCCAAAGACATTGCAGAAGGCAAGGAATCCCAAGTACCAATATATTAGTGCACTACCAAGGAACAAGCTGGACCATTACCAGATCCTGAAATACCCACTCACCACCGAGTCAGCAATGAAGAAGATTGAAGACAACAAGAATAAGAAAACAAGGATGCTTTCAAGAAGATGTACAACATCCAGACAGATAAAGTGAACACCGTTATCAAGTAAGCCTTCTTGATTACTTACGACTAGCTACTTCTTTTTCTTGAAAGGTAGTATATGGATATAGGTCTGGAATGGTTTCACTTAACTCATACATCTGTTTAACTGCACATCTCACAAGCCATATGCATGAAAATTTGCACGTTTAACTAGCATTGGCAGACTATGGATGTGTAACTAGTAGTTACACATGCTAATTAAATATGTAACTTCTAGGTACACAAGCCAAATAAATGTGTATTCACTAGTTACACATGCAAATTAGATGTGTAACTTATAGTTACACATGCTAATTTGATGGGATATGCATATGTAACTTATAGTTACACATGCTAATTTGATGGGATATGTTATAGTGGTTATATTTATGAAATTGAGAAAAGAACATCAAGTCCTAGTAGTAGGGAGTAGTAGTGGATGCAGATTAGACTAATTAGATGCAGGTTATACTTATAGTTACACATAATAATTAGATGTGTAATTTCTAGTTACACATGATGATTGTATGTGTAACTTATGCTAATATGCATGTGTAACTATTGTTTACATGTGTAACTACTGATTACACATGCATTTTGTTTTCCTGGGTTCATATCTATACCCTGCTGAATCAGTTGTGTGATCATTTTTTGCGATATTAATGTGCTAGCACAAGGTTCCCAGGTGTTTGTATTATTCTGCCAGTATAATTACTGTCTGAAGCTTTACTTTTTGTTGCTTAAAATGTCCTTCGTCATCGATAATATGAAAATGGCTTAGGTACATCTAGACTAGCGCTGTAAAACGTCTTTCTGTTAATACAGTGCTAACAACGTCTTTCTGCTGAAGCAGTGATATCTTAATTAAGAGATTCTCATTGACTTGCAAGGTTAAATGTATTATTTTATGACTGGTAATTGCTTGATAGTCACCTCTCGTTTTTGCTAGTGTTATTCATTTAGAGATGGATTTGCTGATTTTATGTTGACATATCTAAGTCAGATGCATGTGTAACTCCTAGTTACATAATTCAGATGCATGTGTATCTGCAAGTTACACATGTTAATTAGATGTGTAACTTTTACTTACACATACTGATTTTGGGTACACATATCAATATGTATGTGTAACTCCTAGTTACACTAGTCATATGCATGTGTAACTGCTAGCTACACTAGCCAGATGAATGTGTATCTCCTAGTTACACATGTTATATGCATGTGTAACTCTCAGTTACACAATTCAGATGCATGTGTAACCACTAGCTACACTAGTCAGATGCTTGTGAAACTGGAATATACATTGTTTTATGTACTGTTCATTTTAATCGTATAAATACTGATTGCTTGTTGTTATATTTCAGGTTTTAGATAACTTCATAAAAGCTAATTGCTTAAACGTGGTAATGGTCTCGCTGGAACTGGAGTTGACGCTGAATACACAAGTCAGATGCATGTGTAACTCTCAGTTACACTAGATAGACACATATGTAACTCTCAATTACACTAAACAGATGCGTGTGTAACTTCTAGTTACACATGCTAAGAAATTATTGTAAATGAATATTAAAGTAATAACTTTTTTTTGTGTTTTTTTTTATGTCTATTTATTTGCATATATATACAAGTGTAACTTTGCATTACACATATCATAAGGATGTGTAACTTCTGGTTACACATGCCATATGCATGTGTAACTTCTGTTTACACCTTCGCACTGTATTTTAATAATTTCGGGCCTAGATTTAATAATTTTGGGCCTAGATTTAAATTTTATTTAATTATGGGCTTGACAATATGCATAAGGGTATCAAGGTCTTTTAAAAACTCGGGGCCTAGATTTAAACTTTTTTTAATTAAGGGCCTCATATTATGGGTTATCCATGGGTTGGGCCTGAGCCTAATTTCCCCTATTAAAAATAAGAAAAAGTATTTGAAAATGAATAGGATGAAACTGTTTACATCCTGACTATTTTTAAATTTTTGTCTATTTAAACAGTATTAAAATCTAAATGTCCCTTTCACCCAAAAATTGTTGATTTTGGTCTTTTTAACCAATTTTGTGTATTTTTTTGTCTTCGTTTTTCTTTTAAAGCTTTCATGCATGGCTTATGTTCATGTTTTTTTAATTTAAAGTGAGCAAGAATTTGAAAAAAAGTGTACGAAACTTAATGCTGATATTTTGATACTGTTTCTTCGACTCTCGATTGTGCTTTTAAGTAAAACTAAAAGATATTGAAATAAAATAAAATAATAATAAAAAAAAACTAAGTTTCTAACAAGAAAGATTGTTCCCTGGTTCCACACTAAGTTGAGTACAATAGGTATGAGTCGTATGACCCTAGATTGAACCACTTCCGAGTTTCCACCATTGCACTCCATACAGTGATTGCACGGATAGTTGGACTAAACCCTTGGTTAGAAGCGATAATCGGGTGAGTATTATGGGTGAGTATTATTCATACAAAACCAAATTGTTGTCTTAACTGAGATTACAAGCATCATTAATTACTATGTCTGGATCATTTATACCATCATGATATTAGTTACTGTTTCCATGACCATAGTATCCCTTGCCAGAAGCTCGTGGAAATTGTTTCTTTCCCTAGTCACAGTGGTCATTATTTCATTTATTTGAGAGAAAAAGTGAGTGTTCCGGCAATGTGTAAGGCCCAGTGCTAAGCTTCAATATGAACGATGGAGTCGTGGGAGTTGGGATTTCCAACAGCATTTTAAATTTGAGTGGTCGTTTATGTAGTTGATTCGCTAATAGATTGAAAGAAAAGGGAAGATAGAATTGTATCCTGGAAAACGAAAAGTAAAAACTCAGTTTCTAACAAAAAAAAAAGATTGTTCCCTGATTCCGCACTAAGTTGAGTACAGTAGATATGACCCGAAAATTGAAAAAAAAAAAAGAATTCTGACAAAAGAGAGCCTGGAAACATAAAAGAGGTAACAACTAGAGATTCTCCTTAGCCCAACGTTTAATATTTTCACTCTGAAGATGGCCCCTTTTTGATTTTGACGCAACAACACATGAATATATCTGCTCAAGTGAACAAATAAAACCTTGATACCGGCAAAATACATACAATTTTTATTATTATTAGGCATGATTTTCAGCTCGTCATTTCCCATTGATGTGCCTCTTCTTAACTTTTGCCATGTATTTCCAACAAAAAAAGGAGGAAAACCAACTCATGCAAAATAAATAAATGAATCTCACTTCTGGTAACTTTACATTGATCTGCATATAACCCAAATAAAGCTTTCACCTAATATGATCAGCCAAACCACGGTCATTAAAAAAATAGATGCAACATCAAATCAGCAGCTCGTCAAAGAAAATGCATAATAGTTTAGAAGAATATGTTGGAAAGTGGGTACTTAGAGGATGAAATTCAGAGAACAGAAAAGAATGTTGTGGCACTAAGCTTCAAAGCCTTTTGATTCTTTTTAGAAAATATTTCAACCATTCCCAAATAATTGGCGAGTGCAATTAGTCAATGAATAATGCTTTTAGGATATGATGAAGCCCTAACAACGTTGTTGGATTCAAGAGTTGTACTCCCTTGATCCAATCAAAAACACACGGTATTTAGAGTCTGATGATGCTTATATAGAAAACATAGATTTTTGATGTGTTGAAATGGGAGAAGGCCTTCGCTATTTAAAGAGGAATTCATGTCTTTCGGAGATGTCTTTCTATCTTCAATAGACGCTTTCAACAGGTATCCATTAATGGTATCTCTTGAAACAAACCCTATGGGAAGCTACACATCGATAAAACGTTTTGGTAACCGATACAGGTCGAATACATCCGGGAGTTACCACCCCCTACCCCCGGATAGTGGCAAACATTTATGAAAATATTCAACAGAATAGAGCATTTCGAATGCAGATACAACCTATTAGTTTTTAACATCGACAAGATCTACAAGCAAGAAACTGCAAATGTTATTGACAGATCTATAGAGGTTATTGTTCTATATAAAAAAACAACAAGAGTAAAAATAACAAATACCCCTAACCTAGAAGTTGTAAAACAAAGAAAGTAAATAAAGATAAAGACGAGTTACAAATAGCACATTTTTTACACGGAATAAATAAGAAAACAGACTTATCCTGCTAACACTCCCCCTCAATCTGATGGAGGGTGAAAACAATGCATCATTTGACAACCCAAGTTGTAAAACGTAGTAGAATCAAGTCCTTCGGTGGAGAGGTCAGCTAGCTGTCGAGAAGAAGGTATGACTGAACTACTACAATTCCATCATCCATCAAATCCGAAAAAAAGTGATAATCAACTTCAATGTCTTTTTTCATAGTTTGAGAGTATCTTTTCCTAGACATAAACACTCACCGTACACCATCTTCCCTAACTTCATACATACTAGCCACCACGACCTCCTTGGTCCTTGAAGCTTCATAATCCAAAGGAAACATATCACATAACCATCCTGCACCAAGCCAAGAGTCATCCCAAAATCTAGTTTTCTTACCCGCTCCAATGTTGAATCTAATACTTTTATTGAAATCTTCAAGCTATGATCTTCCTCCATAAAGCATCTTTCTCCACGCCAAAGCGTCACCACCATTTTTTTAGCAAAGCCGAGTTCACTTGCTTAGCTCTTCTTATACCACCACCTTTTTCTTTTGGTTTTGAAGACAATTCCCAACCAATATTGTGAATTCTTTTCTTATTGTCATAATCCATAAGAAATTTCTCACAATTCTATCAATTTTCTTAGTTATGGATCAAGGAGCAAGAAAAATAGAGAGATAATAAATGGGTAGACTAGCTAAAACAATTTTGATGAGAGTTAACTTACCTCCTGTTGCTATTGGTTTTCCATTACAAGAAGTAACTCTTTTCCCACAAATTTCAAGTGTTTTTCCCCATTTTTGAGTGCCTCCTACCTTGTCTCCCTAAGGTAAGCCAAGATATATGCTAGGAAAACTCGCATATTTGCATCCTAGCATGTTAGCATAATTTTCAACATCCTCCTCGACCGCGACTCCAGATAAGCTACTTTCAAAGAAATTTATCTTCAAACCAGAAGTTAACTCGAAACAAAGAAGAAGGTAGCGAAGGTTATCAACTTGTTCTCTCTTAGCATCAAGAAAAATGATAGTGTCATCGGCAAATTTCAAGTGATTTATTCTTGTTCCCCCCTCCTTGACGGAAAAACCCGATATTTGATCATGTTCTTGTGCTTTACTCAACATACAACTTAAGACTTCACAAACAATATTAAAAAGAAAAGGAGAAAGAGGGTCTCCTTGACGAAGTCCCTTTTCACTACCGAAATAACCGAAAGACGATCCATTAACAAGAACCGAGAACTTTGAGAATGTTAAACAATTTCTAATCCAACCCTCCAAACACCACCAGACCCCATTTTGCACAAAAATTCATTTAAAAAATTCCAATTCACTTTATCAAACGCCTTTTCAAAATCAAGCTTGCAAACCAACCCCGATAATTTTTGACGAAGTCTAGAATCCACACATTCATTTGCTATCAAAATTCCATCAAGAATTTGTCTTCCTTTAATAAAACTAGATTGAGTTGTTGAGATTAGAGTAAAAAGGTATAACTTTAAACGCTCACTTTTGAAATGATTTTGTACACATTCCCAATAAGACTAATAGGCCGAAAATATTTTACTTCTTCTACACCCGTCTTCTTAGGGATAAGCGCAACAAAATTATTTTTCAATGACGAATGAAGAATGTTTTGGTCGTGAAATTCTTCGAAAACCTTCATCAAATCTTCTTTTAGAAAATCCCAACAAACAAGAAAGAACTTCATAGGAAATCCATCCGGACCCGGAGCACGAACAATTCATAAATCTTTAATTGCATTCTTAATTTATTCTTCACAAAAAGTCTCTCCAACCATATGCTTGCATTCTCATCAATACTCTTTAGACACATATTTTTGATTCTTGGACGCTTGTTTGAAATTTCTTTAAATGCTAACTCAAAATGATTTGCGATACCCAACTTGATTTCTTCTTTGTTTTCGGTCTATCGACCATTGATATGAAGGTTATTGATGTTGTTAAAAGCTCTATGACCCCTAACTACTCGATGAAAATGTTTGGTGTTTCTATCTCCATCTCGAAAGTATCTAATTCTTGACTTTGCCGCATCATTATGCTTTGACGACGATGAGCCACATCAAACTCCATTTTAGTCATCACAAGCATGTCTTCTTCACCTTCGGTAAGACCCCTTTCATCATGTTGTTCATCTAACTCTCTCATCTTGGTAAGTGCCAAGTCTTTTTTTCCAGTCTATCGACCATTAATACGAAGGTTATTGATGTTGTTAAAAGCTTTATGACCCCTCACTACTCGATGAAAATGTTTGGTGTTTCTATCTCCATCTCGAAAGTATCTAATTATTGACTTTTTCCGCATCATTATGCTTTGACGACGATGAGCCACATCAAACTCCATTTTAGCCGTCAAAAGCATGTCTTCTTCACCTTCGGTAAGACCCCTTTCATTATCTAGTTCATCTAAATCTCTCATCTTGGTAAGTGCCAAGTCAATTGCCCTATCAATGTTCCTAAAGACGTCTCGATTCCACACCTTCAATTTCTCCTTCAAAGCATGTAACTTCTTTGAAAAACATTCACCCGCCGTGCCTACAACAGAAAAAGATTCCCACCATTCTTTCATTAAAGAAATCATGTTAGTTCCTTCTAGCCAAGATAATTGAAATCGAAAAGGGAAAGCACCCCAATCCGAGTCCGTTGAGCATAACTCAATGGGAAAATGATCCGAAAAAGGTCTTGCAAGTCGCTTGAAGTTGATATTTGAAAAATGATCTTCCCAATCCGACGAGAAAAGAAAACGGTCAATTTTTCTCTTCTTATTAGGTGGCCTACTCCAATTATACTTCCACCATGTATCTTATATCGTTGAAGTCTCCACCGAAACACAAAGGCATTCCATTCCAATAACCATGCAAGGTAGCTAGCTCCATACGAAATATTTTTTTTCGTTCACATTGCAAGGACCATAAACACCAATTAAGACCCAACGGAAGTTATCCTCCAAATTCGACAAGAGATATTTATAGTAAAAGTTCCTTCAAGAAAGTCATCAACCTCAATCAAATCTGAATTCCATATCAACAAAATTCCGCCCGATCTTCCATCAGAATTTAAAGCAATCCACTTGCACGGAGTCGCACCCCAATATTGACGCACAATCTTATCGTTACAAGCACTAAGCTTGGTCTCTTGAATCATAAGAATTGTAGGCTTCCACCGTTGCACAAGCTTTTTTTAACTTCTATCGTTTATTAGGGTCGTTAAAACCATTGACATTCCAAAAAATTATGTTAAACATTTAAATTTATTGCAACCCCGTACAAACCAAACCTTAAAACAAGATCAATCAAGATCCTTCCTTTTCTCCCGCCGCGAGCTCATCTTTAAAAGCATTAGCATGATCCAAAATTGTGTTTGTAACAAAATCTTTTTCTTGTTCGGTGAATACGATACCCGAAGGGTGACCGGAGTTTTTAAGTTTGCCATAGAGGGTATTAAATTTATCCGACATACCTTTAGCCACCTTTGAATAATCACCGGATGCATTAAGATTACTTCTCGCACTACCACTTGTACGTGATGCCGCATCATCAGTATCTTCATTTGAAGAGTTAATTTGCTTGCCAAACTCACTTCTTGACAAGGAGTTTGCAGCCTCCAAAGAAACTTCATTGTCAGAAACATTTTGGCTGTTATTGTTATTTTTCTTCGTAGATTGCACAATTTCATGAGCAACAATGATATTGTTCGAGATTTGTCATGAAGACAAAAAGGCAGATTACACAGGTGAAATGAACTTTTCTAACATTTTCATGAATCTGTTAGCCAAAAGTATAGTATTACATAAACTTATCGGTCTACACTCAATCGGAGATTTATGTGTTTCGGTTTTAGGAATTAGGAATAGGAAAATTTTGTTTCCTTATCCAAGATTTATTTTGGAAAGAAAATATTAAACTACTGCCGCCACTTGATCAACACAGTGTAGTTAAACTCATTTTGCTCAAAGCCCCTGGCCACCATCGACTCAAACAGTTTAATGTTTATCTTGTCCATCAATTGAAATAGCTCCAAGCATCTTCCGCCATCCTATCTTTACAATGTGAATCTATTAAGATAGTAAAAGTTATCACATTGGGTGAAATCTCTCAATATTTCATTTCAGGTGTACACTGTTTCCCTCATCTTTGACAATCAGGTGTTATATTTGGTCTTTGATTACGAAGAATCTACTCTGTATCGCCTTATGCATGATAAGATCAATCTTTGTACGGATGCTGAGTTACTAAACGGGTTATTGGAGAACAGGATAGGCCTTTTTTCGGAGTCTCAGATACGACGCTGGTCTCGTCAAATCTTGCTAGCTCTTGCACAGATGCATCGTCCTGGTGGATATATGCATCGAGATCTAAAACCAGATAACTTGCTGGTCGCTAGAGATGGAGATTCAATAAAGATCGCGGATTTTGGTCAAGCTAGGGAAATTGATTCTAAATCACCGTGTTCAGATTATGTTACTACACGGATGTACCGCGCACCTGAAGTGTTGTTAAACTCGGTTTCGTATACCTCTGCTGTTGATATGTGGGCAGTTGGGACTATAATGGCCGAAATGTATACGTTTCGTCCTCTTTTTCCAGGTAAGAATCGAGCAGATCAGCTGTATAAGATTTGCAGTGTAATCGGAAGTCCAACTTATGAGTCGTGGGCAGAAGGAATACAACTTGCCAATTGGTGTGGTTACAAGTTTCCTCAAGTACATCCATATGGTATTTCTACAATGATACCATCTGCTAGTCATGAGGCTATAGATCTGATTAAATCCCTTTGTTCTTGGGATCCAAAAAACAGACCAACAGCTATGGAGGCTCTGAAGCATCCTTACTTTGCGCCCGATATGCGTGAATTGCCAGAAGCGACAACAAGTGCAAAATTGGAGCAGAGAATATATCCTAATCAGACTTGCTTTGGTGAAAAACTTCTTGGCCCTTTCTCCCCTGTTAGAGATATTACAATTGAAGATATGTTAAAGAGGGTTTGGGCAGAGGATACAAGTGCAAAGTTCGCGCAGAGAATATATCCTAATCAGACTTGATTTGGTGTAGAACTTTTTGGCCCTTTCTCCCCTGTAGGAAACATGACAAGCCAAGATCTGTTTGAGAGTGTTTGGGGTTGCAGTTTAGATGCCTCTTTCAGAGAGATAACTCATCAGGAGAAGCAGACAGCAGCAGCAGCGCATGCTTTCTAAAGTTGGGGATCGGCAAAGATGATGCAACAAAAGTTTATGAAGATTCTTTGATTTGTTTAAAAATTAACTTCCTCTTATTTTCTTCGGAAAATGAGTCATTTGTATGGGTGAAATGGACGAGTAAAAATTTGTATGGGTGAAATGGACACCAAGAAAATAGTAAGGATGAAACTGGATTCATCATGACTTAAACTTAAAAAATAGCAAGGATGAAACTGGATTCATCCTGACTTAAACTTAAAAAATAGCAAGGATGAAACTGGATGCATCCTAATGTAAATTAAAAATAAGAAAAAATATTTGAAAATGGGTAGGATGAAACTGTTTACATCCTGACTATTTTTAAATTTTTGTCTATTTAAACAGTATTAAAATCTAAATGTCCCTTTCACCCAAGAATTGTTGATTTTGGTCTTTTTAACCAATTTTGTGTATTTTTTTGTCTTCGTTTTTCTTTTAAAGCTTTCATGCATGGCTTATGTTCATGTTTTTTTAATTTAATGTGAGCAAGAATTTGAAAAAAAGTGTATGAAACTTAATGCTGATATTTTGATACTCTTTCTTCGACTCTTGTGCTTTTAAGTAAAACTAAAAGATACTGAAATAAAATAATAATAATAAAAAAGACTAAGTTTCTAACAAGAAAGATTGTTCCCTGGTTCCACACTAAGTTGAGTACAATAGGTATGAGTCGTATGACCCTAGATTGAACCACTTCCGAGTTTCCACCATTGCACTCCATACAGTGATTGCACGGATAGTTGGACTAAACCCTTGGTTAGAAGCGATAATCGGGTGAGTATTATGGGTGAGTATTATTCATACAAAACCAAATTGTTGTCTTAACTGAGATTACAAGCATCATTAATTACTATGTCTGGATCATTTATACCATCATGATATTAGTTACTGTTTCCATGACCATAGTATCCCTTGCCAGAAGCTCGTGGAAATTGTTTCTTTCCCTAGTCACAGTGGTCATTATTTCATTTATTTGAGAGAAAAAGTGAGTGTTCCGGCAATGTGTAAGGCCCAGTGCTAAGCTTCAATATGAACGATGGAGTCGTGGGAGTTGGGATTTCCAACAGCATTTTAAATTTGAGTGGTCGTTTATGTAGTTGATTCGCTAATAGATTGAAAGAAAAGGGAAGATAGAATTGTATCCTGGAAAACGAAAAGTAAAAACTCAGTTTCTAACAAAAAAAAAGATTGTTCCCTGATTCCGCACTAAGTTGAGTACAGTAGATATGACCCGAAAATTGAAAAAAAAAAAAGAATTCTGACAAAAGAGAGCCTGGAAACATAAAAGAGGTAACAACTAGAGATTCTCCTTAGCCCAACGTTTAATATTTTCACTCTGAAGATGGCCCCTTTTTGATTTTGACGCAACAACACATGAATATATCTGCTCAAGTGAACAAATAAAACCTTGATACCGGCAAAATACATACAATTTTTATTATTATTAGGCATGATTTTCAGCTCGTCATTTCCCATTGATGTGCCTCTTCTTAACTTTTGCCATGTATTTCCAACAAAAAAAGGAGGAAAACCAACTCATGCAAAATAAATAAATGAATCTCACTTCTGGTAACTTTACATTGATCTGCATATAACCCAAATAAAGCTTTCACCTAATATGATCAGCCAAACCACGGTCATTAAAAAAATAGATGCAACATCAAATCAGCAGCTCGTCAAAGAAAATGCATAATAGTTTAGAAGAATATGTTGGAAAGTGGGTACTTAGAGGATGAAATTCAGAGAACAGAAAAGAATGTTGTGGCACTAAGCTTCAAAGCCTTTTGATTCTTTTTAGAAAATATTTCAACCATTCCCAAATAATTGGCGAGTGCAATTAGTCAATGAATAATGCTTTTAGGATATGATGAAGCCCTAACAACGTTGTTGGATTCAAGAGTTGTACTCCCTTGATCCAATCAAAAACACACGGTATTTAGAGTCTGATGATGCTTATATAGAAAACATAGATTTTTGATGTGTTGAAATGGGAGAAGGCCTTCGCTATTTAAAGAGGAATTCATGTCTTTCGGAGATGTCTTTCTATCTTCAATAGACGCTTTCAACAGGTATCCATTAATGGTATCTCTTGAAACAAACCCTATGGGAAGCTACACATCGATAAAACGTTTTGGTAACCGATACAGGTCGAATACATCCGGGAGTTACCACCCCCTACCCCCGGATAGTGGCAAACATTTATGAAAATATTCAACAGAATAGAGCATTTCGAATGCAGATACAACCTATTAGTTTTTAACATCGACAAGATCTACAAGCAAGAAACTGCAAATGTTATTGACAGATCTATAGAGGTTATTGTTCTATATAAAAAAACAACAAGAGTAAAAATAACAAATACCCCTAACCTAGAAGTTGTAAAACAAAGAAAGTAAATAAAGATAAAGACGAGTTACAAATAGCACATTTTTTACACGGAATAAATAAGAAAACAGACTTATCCTGCTAACACTCCCCCTCAATCTGATGGAGGGTGAAAACAATGCATCATTTGACAACCCAAGTTGTAAAACGTAGTAGAATCAAGTCCTTCGGTGGAGAGGTCAGCTAGCTGTCGAGAAGAAGGTATGACTGAACTACTACAATTCCATCATCCATCAAATCCGAAAAAAAGTGATAATCAACTTCAATGTCTTTTTTCATAGTTTGAGAGTATCTTTTCCTAGACATAAACACTCACCGTACACCATCTTCCCTAACTTCATACATACTAGCCACCACGACCTCCTTGGTCCTTGAAGCTTCATAATCCAAAGGAAACATATCACATAACCATCCTGCACCAAGCCAAGAGTCATCCCAAAATCTAGTTTTCTTACCCGCTCCAATGTTGAATCTAATACTTTTATTGAAATCTTCAAGCTATGATCTTCCTCCATAAAGCATCTTTCTCCACGCCAAAGCGTCACCACCATTTTTTTAGCAAAGCCGAGTTCACTTGCTTAGCTCTTCTTATACCACCACCTTTTTCTTTTGGTTTTGAAGACAATTCCCAACCAATATTGTGAATTCTTTTCTTATTGTCATAATCCATAAGAAATTTCTCACAATTCTATCAATTTTCTTAGTTATGGATCAAGGAGCAAGAAAAATAGAGAGATAATAAATGGGTAGACTAGCTAAAACAATTTTGATGAGAGTTAACTTACCTCCTGTTGCTATTGGTTTTCCATTACAAGAAGTAACTCTTTTCCCACAAATTTCAAGTGTTTTTCCCCATTTTTGAGTGCCTCCTACCTTGTCTCCCTAAGGTAAGCCAAGATATATGCTAGGAAAACTCGCATATTTGCATCCTAGCATGTTAGCATAATTTTCAACATCCTCCTCGACCGCGACTCCAGATAAGCTACTTTCAAAGAAATTTATCTTCAAACCAGAAGTTAACTCGAAACAAAGAAGAAGGTAGCGAAGGTTATCAACTTGTTCTCTCTTAGCATCAAGAAAAATGATAGTGTCATCGGCAAATTTCAAGTGATTTATTCTTGTTCCCCCCTCCTTGACGGAAAAACCCGATATTTGATCATGTTCTTGTGCTTTACTCAACATACAACTTAAGACTTCACAAACAATATTAAAAAGAAAAGGAGAAAGAGGGTCTCCTTGACGAAGTCCCTTTTCACTACCGAAATAACCGAAAGACGATCCATTAACAAGAACCGAGAACTTTGAGAATGTTAAACAATTTCTAATCCAACCCTCCAAACACCACCAGACCCCATTTTGCACAAAAATTCATTTAAAAAATTCCAATTCACTTTATCAAACGCCTTTTCAAAATCAAGCTTGCAAACCAACCCCGATAATTTTTGACGAAGTCTAGAATCCACACATTCATTTGCTATCAAAATTCCATCAAGAATTTGTCTTCCTTTAATAAAACTAGATTGAGTTGTTGAGATTAGAGTAAAAAGGTATAACTTTAAACGCTCACTTTTGAAATGATTTTGTACACATTCCCAATAAGACTAATAGGCCGAAAATCTTTTACTTCTTCTACACCCGTCTTCTTAGGGATAAGCGCAACAAAATTATTTTTCAATGACGAATGAAGAATATTTTGGTCGTGAAATTCTTCGAAAACCTTCATCAAATATTCTTTTAGAAAATCCCAACAAACAAGAAAGAACTTCATAGGAAATCCATCCGGACCCGGAGCACGAACAATTCATAAATCTTTAATTGCATTCTTAATTTATTCTTCACAAAAAGTCTCTCCAACCATATGCTTGCATTCTCATCAATACTCTTTAGACACATATTTTTGATTCTTGGACGCTTGTTTGAAATTTCTTTAAATGCTAACTCAAAATGATTTGCGATACCCAACTTGATTTCTTCTTTGTTTTCGGTCTATCGACCATTGATATGAAGGTTATTGATGTTGTTAAAAGCTCTATGACCCCTAACTACTCGATGAAAATGTTTGGTGTTTCTATCTCCATCTCGAAAGTATCTAATTCTTGACTTTGCCGCATCATTATGCTTTGACGACGATGAGCCACATCAAACTCCATTTTAGTCATCACAAGCATGTCTTCTTCACCTTCGGTAAGACCCCTTTCATCATGTTGTTCATCTAACTCTCTCATCTTGGTAAGTGCCAAGTCTTTTTTTCCAGTCTATCGACCATTAATACGAAGGTTATTGATGTTGTTAAAAGCTTTATGACCCCTCACTACTCGATGAAAATGTTTGGTGTTTCTATCTCCATCTCGAAAGTATCTAATTATTGACTTTTTCCGCATCATTATGCTTTGACGACGATGAGCCACATCAAACTCCATTTGAGCCGTCAAAAGCATGTCTTCTTCACCTTCGGTAAGACCTCTTTCATTATCTAGTTCATCTAAATCTCTCATCTTGGTAAGTGCCAAGTCAATTGCCCTATCAATGTTCCTAAAGACGTCTCGATTCCACACCTTCAATTTCTCCTTCAAAGCATGTAACTTCTTTGAAAAACATTCACCCGCCGTGCCTACAACAGAAAAAGATTCCCACCATTCTTTCATTAAAGAAATCATGTTAGTTCCTTCTAGCCAACATAATTGAAATCGAAAAGGGAAAGCACCCCAATCTGAGTCCGTTGAGCATAAATCAATGGGAAAATGATCCGAAAAAGGTCTTGCAAGTCGCTTGAAGTTGATATTTGAAAAATGATCTTCCCAATCCGACGAGAAAAGAAAACGGTCAATTTTTCTCTTCTTATTAGGTGGCCTACTCCAATTATACTTCCACCATGTATCTTATATCGTTGAAGTCTCCACCGAAACACAAAGGCATTCCATTCCAATAACCATGCAAGGTAGCTAGCTCCATACGAAATATTTTTTTTCGTTCACATTGCAAGGACCATAAACACCAATTAAGACCCAACGGAAGTTATCCTCCAAATTCGACAAGAGATATTTATAGTAAAAGTTCCTTCAAGAAAGTCATCAACCTCAATCAAATCTGAATTCCATATCAACAAAATTCCGCCCGATCTTCCATCAGAATTTAAAGCAATCCACTTGCACGGAGTCGCACCCCAATATTGACGCACAATCTTATCGTTACAAGCACTAAGCTTGGTCTCTTGAATCATAAGAATTGTAGGCTTCCACCGTTGCACAAGCTTTTTTTAACTTCTATCGTTTATTAGGGTCGTTAAAACCATTGACATTCCAAAAAATTATGTTAAACATTTAAATTTATTGCAACCCCGTACAAACCAAACCTTAAAACAAGATCAATCAAGATCCTTCCTTTTCTCCCGCCGCGAGCTCATCTTTAAAAGCATTAGCATGATCCAAAATTGTGTTTGTAACAAAATCTTTTTCTTGTTCGGTGAATACGATACCCGAAGGGTGACCGGAGTTTTTAAGTTTGCCATAGAGGGTATTAAATTTATCCGACATACCTTTAGCCACCTTTGAATAATCACCGGATGCATTAAGATTACTTCTCGCACTACCACTTGTACGTGATGCCGCATCATCAGTATCTTCATTTGAAGAGTTAATTTGCTTGCCAAACTCACTTCTTGACAAGGAGTTTGCAGCCTCCAAAGAAACTTCATTGTCAGAAACATTTTGGCTGTTATTGTTATTTTTCTTCGTAGATTGCACAATTTCATGAGCAACAATGATATTCTTCGAGATTTGTCATGAAGACAAAAAGGCAGATTACACAGGTGAAATGAACTTTTCTAACATTTTCATGAATCTGTTAGCCAAAAGTATAGTATTACATAAACTTATCGGTATACACTCAATCGGAGATTTATGTGTTTCGGTTTTAGGAATTAGGAATAGGAAAATTTTGTTTCCTTATCCAAGATTTATTTTGGAAAGAAAATATTAAACTACTGCCGCCACTTGATCAACACAGTGTAGTTAAACTCATTTTGCTCAAAGCCCCTGGCCACCATCGACTCAAACAGTTTAATGTTTATCTTGTCCATCAATTGAAATAGCTCCAAGCATCTTCCGCCATCCTATCTTTACAATGTGAATCTATTAAGATAGTAAAAGTTATCACATTGGGTGAAATCTCTCAATATTTCATTTCAGGTGTACACTGTTTCCCTCATCTTTGACAATCAGGTGTTATATTTGGTCTTTGATTACGAAGAATCTACTCTGTATCGCCTTATGCATGATAAGATCAATCTTTGTACGGATGCTGAGTTACTAAACGGGTTATTGGAGAACAGGATAGGCCTTTTTTCGGAGTCTCAGATACGACGCTGGTCTCGTCAAATCTTGCTAGCTCTTGCACAGATGCATCGTCCTGGTGGATATATGCATCGAGATCTAAAACCAGATAACTTGCTGGTCGCTAGAGATGGAGATTCAATAAAGATCGCGGATTTTGGTCAAGCTAGGGAAATTGATTCTAAATCACCGTGTTCAGATTATGTTACTACACGGATGTACCGCGCACCTGAAGTGTTGTTAAACTCGGTTTCGTATACCTCTGCTGTTGATATGTGGGCAGTTGGGACTATAATGGCCGAAATGTATACGTTTCGTCCTCTTTTTCCAGGTAAGAATCGAGCAGATCAGCTGTATAAGATTTGCAGTGTAATCGGAAGTCCAACTTATGAGTCGTGGGCAGAAGGAATACAACTTGCCAATTGGTGTGGTTACAAGTTTCCTCAAGTACATCCATATGGTATTTCTACAATGATACCATCTGCTAGTCATGAGGCTATAGATCTGATTAAATCCCTTTGTTCTTGGGATCCAAAAAACAGACCAACAGCTATGGAGGCTCTGAAGCATCCTTACTTTGCGCCCGATATGCGTGAATTGCCAGAAGCGACAACAAGTGCAAAATTGGAGCAGAGAATATATCCTAATCAGACTTGCTTTGGTGAAAAACTTCTTGGCCCTTTCTCCCCTGTTAGAGATATTACAATTGAAGATATGTTAAAGAGGGTTTGGGCAGAGGATACAAGTGCAAAGTTCGCGCAGAGAATATATCCTAATCAGACTTGATTTGGTGTAGAACTTTTTGGCCCTTTCTCCCCTGTAGGAAACATGACAAGCCAAGATCTGTTTGAGAGTGTTTGGGGTTGCAGTTTAGATGCCTCTTTCAGAGAGATAACTCATCAGGAGAAGCAGACAGCAGCAGCAGCGCATGCTTTCTAAAGTTGGGGATCGGCAAAGATGATGCAACAAAAGTTTATGAAGATTCTTTGATTTGTTTAAAAATTAACTTCCTCTTATTTTCTTCGGAAAATGAGTCATTTGTATGGGTGAAATGGACGAGTAAAAATTTGTATGGGTGAAATGGACACCAAGAAAATAGTAAGGATGAAACTGGATTCATCATGACTTAAACTTAAAAAATAGCAAGGATGAAACTGGATTCATCCTGACTTAAACTTAAAAAATAGCAAGGATGAAACTGGATGCATCCTAATGTAAATTAAAAATAAGAAAAAATATTTGAAAATGGGTAGGATGAAACTGTTTACATCCTGACTATTTTTAAATTTTTGTCTATTTAAACAGTATTAAAATCTAAATGTCCCTTTCACCCAAGAATTGTTGATTTTGGTCTTTTTAACCAATTTTGTGTATTTTTTTGTCTTCGTTTTTCTTTTAAAGCTTTCATGCATGGCTTATGTTCATGTTTTTTTAATTTAAAGTGAGCAAGAATTTGAAAAAAAGTGTACGAAACTTAATGCTGATATTTTGATACTCTTTCTTCGACTCTCGATTGTGCTTTTAAGTAAAACTAAAAGATACTGAAATAAAATAAAATAATAACAATAAAAAAAACTAAGTTTCTAACAAGAAAGATTGTTCCCTGGTTCCACACTAAGTTGAGTACAATAGGTATGAGTCGTATGACCCTAGATTGAACCACTTCCGAGTTTCCACCATTGCACTCCATACAGTGATTGCACGGATAGTTGGACTAAACCCTTGGTTAGAAGCGATAATCGGGTGAGTATTATGGGTGAGTATTATTCATACAAAACCAAATTGTTTTCTTAACTGAGATTACAAGCATCATTAATTACTGTGTCTGGATCATTTATACCATCATGATATTAGTTACTGTTTCCATGACCATAGTATCCCTTGCCAGAAGCTCGTGGAAATTGTTTCTTTCCCTAGTCACAGTGGTCATTATTTCATTTATTTGAGAGAAAAAGTGAGTGTTCCGGCAATGTGTAAGGCCCAGTGCTAAGCTTCAATATGAATGATGGAGTCATGGGAGTTGGGATTTCCAACAGCATTTTAAATTTGAGTGGTCGTTTATGTAGTTGATTCGCTAATAGATTGAAAGAAAAGGGAAGATAGAATTGTATCCTGGAAAACGAAAAGTAAAAACTCAGTTTCTAACAAAAAAGAAAGATTGTTCCCTGATTCCGCACTAAGTTGAGTACAGTAGATATGACCCGAAAATTGAAAATTTAAAGAATTCTGACAAAAGAGAGCCTGGAAACATAAAATAGGTAACAACTAGAGATTCTCCTTAGCCCAACGTTTAATATTTTCACTCTGAAGATGGCCCCTTTTTGATTTTGACGCAACAACACATGAATATATCTGCTCAAGTGAACAAATAAAACCTCGATACCGGCAAAATACAGACAATTTTTATTATTATTAGGCATGATTTTCAGCTCGTCATTTCCCATTGATGTGCCTCTTATTAACTTTTGCCATGTATTTCCAACAAAAAAAGGAGGAAAACCAACTCATGCAAAATAAATAAACGAATCTCACTTCTTGTAACTTTACATTGATCTGCATATAACCCAAATAAAGCTTTCACCTAATATGATCAGCCAAACCACGGTCATTAAAAAAATAGATGCAACATCAAATCAGCAACTCGTCAAAGAAAATGCATAATTGTTTAGAAGAATATGTTGGAAAGTGGGTACTCAGAGGATGAAATTTAGAGAACAGAAAAGAATGTTGTGTCACTAAGCTTCAAAGCCTTTTGATTCTTTTTAGAAAATATATCGACCATTCCCAAATAATTGGCGAGTGCAATTAGTCAATGAATAATGCTTTTAGGATATGATGAAGCCCTAACAACGTTGTTGGATTCAAGAGTCGTACTCCCTTGATCCAACCAAAAACACACGGTGTTTAGAGTCTGATGATGTTTATATAGAAAACATAGATTTTTGATGTGTTGAAATGGGAGAAGGCCTTCGCTATTTAAAGAGGAATTCATGTATTTCGGAGATGTCTTTATATCTTCAATAGACGCTTTCAACAGGTATCCATTAATCGTATCTCTTGAAACAAACCCTATGGGAATCTACACATCGATAAAACTTTCTGGTAACCGATACAGGTCGAATACATCCGGGAGTTACCACCCCTACCCCCGGATAGCGGCAAACATTTATGAAAATATTCAACAGAATAGAGCATTTCGAATGTAGATACAACCTATTAGTTTTTAACATCGACAAGATCTACAAGAAAGAAACTGCAAATGTTATTGACAGATCTATAGAGGTTATTGTTCTATATAAAGAAACAACAAGAGTAAAAATAAAAAATACACCTAACCTAGAAGTTGTAAAACAAAGACAGTAAATAAAGATAAAGACGAGTTACAAATAACACATTTTTTACACGGGATAAATAAGAAAACAGACTTATACTGCTAACACTCCCCCTCAATCTGATGGAGGGTGAAAACAATACATTATTTGACAAGCCAAGTTGTAAAAGGTAGTAGAAGCAAGTCCTTCGGTGGAGAGGTCAGCTAGCTGTCGAGAAGAAGGTATGACTGAACTACAACAATTCCATCATTCATCAAATCCGAAAAAAAGTGATAATCAACTTCAATGTCTTTTTTCATAGCATGGAAAGATGGATTTGCAGCTAGAAACTAAGCACCCATGTTTTCGCAGCAGATTAAAAGAGGTTTAGCAGGAGTAGTGCGTAATTCTTCTCGCAGATTAAACCTGAAAATTAAACCGCATCACTTTTGCAGCTAAGACACTGAAATTTTTGTACTCAGCCTCTGGGGAACTTCTCGAGACGGTTTTTGCTTTATATAGGACCACGAGGCTAGAGAATTTCCTAAGTCTCAGGGAATCCATCCCAATTAGAGTCGGAATAACTAGTAATGGAACTAAGATTTCCAACTTAAATAGTATTGCCAGAGCCAATTGTGCCTTTGAGATACCTGGGCACTCTTTTTATAATAAGCATGTGCGTAATTGTTGGAGAGTACATGATTTGAGAGATATAGTAGACTGCAAAGGTGATGTCAGGTCTTGTGAGAGTAAGATATTGAAAACCTCCAACTAAACTTCTGAATTCCAGATGATTTGTGAGAATATCACGATCATGTAAAGTCCCCTTTTCAGTAGATGCAGGAGTATCACAAGGTTTACAGTTGTTGGTACATGAAAATAATTTCCCCTTAATAGGACTACGAGTCCCTAGAGGAATGGTAAGCCCATGAGTTAACATGGGGACTTCGGGACTAGGGCCGAAGGACGAAATAGTATATCCATGGAGTAGGAAGGATAAGGAATGAATTAATAGAGATGTGGAAGGTTTTATTGAGAGGAGTGGCAATAATGGTAAATAAGGAGGTACCTATGACATGTGGCATAATGTCATAAGAAGAAGGATTTTGGCAAAAGCCTACAAAAGGAAGGACATAGTACAATAGAAAGCAAGTTCTCTCTCATACTATTCTAAGAAAAGTTGTTGTAATGTAAGAAATGTCCATTCACATACAGATTTCCAGATAAATTTATGGTGTCACTGGTTTTTGAATTCTGAGAGATTTAGTATAAGGATTTAACTAAGAACTCCCCATTTGTTGTTAGAGTCCATCTTTTATTTTATCTTGTTTCAGCACCCATTATTCATTTGTTTTGTAAAGATTAATGTTCATGATTTGGTCGACCACTTCCATAATAAACAAACTTTCCAAAGCATCCCTGTTACAATTCATAGTGCTTGAGTTTATCAACTCAGACACAAGTGTGTTTTGTTTCACTGTGAGAAATTGTCTGGTGAGACATCTCCCCTTCCTGGCACCCAATTGTCATCCCATATCTTTATTGACATACCTTCCCAACCTCATGTATCATATATTGTTTAATGTGATGAATTCCTTGTTGAATACATTTCCAAACCCAATATTTTTATCTTTTTTCTTGGACGGCAAGGCACCGTAATTTTTGAAATATTTTCCTTTTAAAATCTTTCCCAAGGTCGTTCGCATTACTAACTAATCTCCAAGCAATTTTTTTGACCATTTCTTGGTTCGTTTTGTTAGCTTCCTTGAAACCTAGCCCTCCTCTATCTATAGGTATGCACGAAATATCGTATGCTTTTATGTATATACCTTTATAATTATAATTTTTACCCCCATCAGAAATCACGTTGTAAAGCATTAATTTTATTAGTTATTATTTTGATAACACAAAGAAACCCATATTGGAGAAGGGCATGTTTGATAAAACAGATTAATCATATCCATTGTACTAGGTTGCGATACAACTTTGCCGGCCTAATTGGTAACTCTTTTGTTCCATTTTTTCAATGACATTATCAAAGGATTATAGCTTACACTGGTTTAAAAACAGCACCTAATGTCTTTAAGATCTCTTTTTCTCAGAATCTTGTATATAACGCCTTTATGTTTGTTGTGGACTTTTTTACAAAAAAAAAAAGAAAAGACAGATGTTTGGCCTGAAGTCGAGCTTAAAATATTTAATTATTACATTTAACAAATTCTAACAACTACTTAAATTATTTTCCTTAAACAATAAATTAAACAGTCACCGGCAAAGAACATGTATTAGATTGGGGGAGCAGTTTTCGTCAATTTGATACCTTGATAAAAAAAAATCTTCTTAGTGAATTAGGAGCCAGAAAAGAGCTTTCATACACGGTATGAACAAGAGGGACAATAGATCCCCTGCCTAATGCCCCTTGAAGGATTAAATTCTTCGCAAGTTTCGCATATAAAAAGGCAACTATAGAGGATGCAGAAATGCATTGATAAAGGATCAATTGGCACCAATCTATGCTCACTAAAGCGAAAGGATTTTGAATTTTTTATCAAAAAAATCTAGCTTACCCTGTTGAAAGTTTTCGACATTTCAATTTTATTTTGTTTTTTTTGATCGGTCAAATAGAAATTTCATTTAAAAAAGGCACTTAAGGGGAGTACCTTAACCCAATGATTATAATCAAACAAAAAAGGGGAACCGAAAGGGGATTCAGCTACCCAAGAAAACAAACACAAAAATTACTGAGACCGGTATAATGAATCCCATAAAGAGATCACCATATATTCCGTAAGCCCTAATATTCTTGTATTCGATTCAGCCCAAAAGAATGCTTGTAAGTTGATATCTCTTATGAGGCTTGCCAAAGTTTTGTTTTTGTTATTCCATTTCGCTCTTTCCATATACACCACCATATAGATACCGGTATGTTATTCCATATTCGACTAAGTCTTTCATCTCCTCAATTAAACTTCCAAGTCTTCATAGATGTAATGACATTAGGGTCGTATGACCATCCAAAGTGGCACCCTTCAACAAAGTAATCCCAAATTCTCCGGATTCTCCAACAACCATAAAACAAGTGTGAACTCGATTCATCATCTTCCTCACAAAAAACGACATACACTAGAGACATCCATACCTCTTCTCAAAAGTGTATCCGCCGTCATTACCCGATCACGAGAGAGAAGCCAAAGAAAGAAATTCATTTTGTGAGGGTACTCATTACTCCAAACAACATTGATTGGATAATCCGGCTCACCTTGATCGTCGTTGTCTTTAATTCCATCCTTAACTGTATACTTACCATGATCACTACCAACCCAAATTCGGGTATCCATAATCCCTTCTTGGATAGTGATAGAAGAAACAAGATTTGATATGGATAACCCTTCATTTGTAATAGTTTGAGAGTATCTTTGCCTAGACATAAACGCCCACCGTACACCATCTTCCCTAACTTCATACATACTAGCCACCACGACCTCCTTGGTCCTTGAAGCTTCATAAGCCAAAGGAAACATATCACATAACCATCCTGCACCAAGCCAAGAGTCTTCCCAAAATCTAGTTTTCTTACCCGCTCAAATCTTGAATCTAATACTTTTATTGAAATCTTCAAGCTCTTTATAAATTTTGAACCACAAGCTACCACCTTTCGATCATTTGGGTTGGAGAGTTTCCCAACCGGTAATTGTTTCGCCAAATTTTTCGACTATGATCTTCCTCCATAAAGCATCTTTCTCCACGCCAAAGCGCCACCACCATTTTTTTAGCAAAGCAGAGTTCACTTGCTTATCTCTTATTATACCACCACATTTTTATTTTGGTTTTGAAGACAATTCCCAACCAATATGGTGAATTCTTTTCTTATTGTCATCATCCCATAAGAAATTTCTCACAATTCGATCAATTTTCTTAGTTATGGATCAAAGAGAAAGAAAAATAGAGAGATAATAAATGGGGAGACTAGCTAAAACACTTTTGATGAGAGTTAACTTACCTCCTGTTGCTATAGGTTTTCCATTCCAAGAAGTAACTTTTTTCCCACAAATTTCAAGTGTTTTTCCCCATTTTTGAGTGCCTCCTACCTTGTCTCCCTAAGGTAAGCCAAGATATATGCTAGGAAAACTCGCATATTTACATCCTAGCATGTTAGCATAATTTTCAACATCCTCCTCGACCGCGACTCCAAATAAGCTACTTTCAAAGAAATTTATCTTCAAACCCGAAGTTAACTCGAAACAAAGAAGAAGGTAGCGAAGGTTATCAACTTGTTCTCTCTTAGAATCAAGAAAAATGATAGTGTCATCGGCAAATTTAAAGTGATTTATTTTTGTTCCCCCCTCCTTGACGGAAAAACCCGAGATTTGATCATGTTCTTGTGATTTACTCAACATACAACTTAAGACTTCATAAACAATATTAAAAAGAAAAGGAGAAAGAGGGTCTCCTTGACGAAGTCCCTTTTCACTACCGAAATAACCGAAAGACGATCCATTAACAAGAACCGAGAACTTTGAGAATGTTAAACAATTTCTAATCCAACCCTCCAAACACCACCAAACCCCATTTTGCACAAAAATTCATTTAAAAAATTCCAATTCACTTTATCAAACGCCTTTTCAAAATCAAGCTTGCAAACCAACCCCGATAATTTTTGACGAAGTCTAGAATCCACACATTCATTTGCTATCAAAATTCCATCAAGAATTTGTCTTCCTTTAATAAAACTAGATTGAGTTGTTGAGATTAGAGTAGGAAGGTATACCTTTAAACGCTCACTTTTGAAATGATTTTGTACACATTGCCAATAAGACTAATAGGCCGAAAATCTTTTACTTCTTCTACACCCGTCTTCTTAGGGATAAGCGCAATAAAATTATTTTTCAATGATGAATGAAGAATATTTTGGTCGTGAAATTCTTCGAAAACCTTCATCAAATCTTCTTTTAGAAAATCCCAACAAACAAGAAAGAACTTCATAGGAAATCCATCCGGACCCGGAGCACGATCAATTCATAAATCTTTAATTGTATTCTTAATTTCTTCTTCACAAAAAGTCTCTCCAACCATATGATTGCATTCTCATCAATACTCTTTAGACATATATTTTTGATTCTTGGACGCTTGTTTGAAATTTCTTTAAATGCTAACTCAAAATGATTTGCGATACCCAACTTGATTTCTTCTTTGTTTTCGGTTTATCGACCATTGATATGAAGGTTATTGATGTTGTTAAAAGCTCTATGACCCCTAACTACTCGATGAAAATGTTTGGTGTTTCTATCTTCATCTCGAAAGTATCTAATTCTTGACTTTTCCGCATCATTATGCTTTGATGACGATGAGCCACATCAAACTCCATTTTAGCCGTCACAAGCATGTCTTCTTCACCTTCAGTAAGACCCCTTTCATCATCTAGTTCATCTAACTCTCTCATCTTGGTAAGTGCCAAGTCTTTGTTTTCGGTCTATCGACCATTAATACGAAGGTTATTGATGTTGTTAAAAGCTTTATGACCCCTCACTACTCGATGAAAATGTTTGGTGTGTCTATCTCCATCTCGAAAGTATCTAATTCTTGACTTTTTCCGCATCATTATGCTTTGACGACGATGAGCCACATCAAACTCCATTTAGCCGTCACAAGCATGTCTTCTTCACCTTCGGTAAGACCCCTTTCATCATCTAGTTCATCTAACTCTCTCATCTTGGTAAGTGCCAAGTCAATTTCCCTATCAATGTTCCAAAAGACGTCTCGATTCCACACCTTCAATTTCTCCCTCAAAGCATGTAACTTCTTTGAAAAACATTCACCCGTCGTGCCTACAACAGAAAAAGATTCCCACCATTCTTTCATTAAAGAAATTATGTTAGTTCCTTCTAGTCAAGCTGAATGAAATCGAAAAGGGAAAGCACCCCAATCCGAGTCCTTTGAGCATAACTCAATGGGAAAATGATCTGAAAAAGGTCTTGCAAGTCGCTTGAAGTTGATATTTGGAAAATGATCTTCCCAATCCGACGAGAAAAGAAAACTGTCAATTTTTCTCTTCTTATTAGGTGGCCTACGCCAATTATACTTCCTTAAAACAAGAGCAATCAAGATCCTTCCTTTTCTCCCGCCAAGAGCTCATCTTTAAAAGCATTAGCATGATCTAAAATTGTGTTTGTAACAAAATCTTTTTCTTGTTCGGTGAATACGATACCCGAAGGGTGATCGGAGTTTTTAAGTTTGCCATAGAGGGTATTAAATTTATCCGACATACCTTTATCCACCTTTAAATAATCACCGGATGCATTAAGATTACTTCTCGCACTACCACTTGTACGTGATGCCGCATCATCAGTATCTTCATTTGAAGAGTTAATTTGCTTGCCAAACTCACTTCTTGACAGGGAGTTTGCAGCCTCCAAAGAAACTTCATTGTCAGAAACATTTTGGCTGTTATTGTTACTTTTCTTCGTAGAGTGCACAATTTCATGAACAACAATGATATTGTTTGAGATTTTTCGTGAAGACAAAAAGGCAGATTAAATAGGTGAAATGAACTTTTCTAACATTTTCATGAATCTCTTAGCCAAAAGTTTAGTATTACATAAACTTATCGGTCTACACTCAATCGGAGATTTATGTGTTTCGGTTTTAGGAATTAGGAATAGGAAAATTTTGTTTCCTTATCCAAGATTTATTTTGGAAAGAAAATTTTAAACTACTGCCGCCACTTGATCAACACAGTGTAGTTAAACTCATTTTGCTCAAAGCCCCTGGCCACCATCGACTCAAACAGTTTAATGTTTATCTTGTCCATCAATTGAAATAGCTCCAAGCATCTTCCGCCATCCTATCTTTACAATGTGAATCTATTAAGATAGTAAAAGTTATCACATTGGGTGAAATCCCTCAATCTTTCATTTCATCAAAATGTCTTCTTGCGTCACCATGTAGGCAGTGTCCATGAATCATACAATACAATAATATGTCTTTGCATTTCCTCTAGTAACTATCTCGTCAAAGAGTATCTTTGCCTCATTCAACCGGCCTGAATTTCGAAGTCCACTTATGAATAAAAGAAGTATAAACAACTACATCCGGTACAACATTCAAATCTCTATATATCTCATTGAACAGAACCTGAGCTCCATCAATTAATTAAACCTCCTCTTCGGAGTGTATTTATGATCGCCGTTGGGGGCTCAAACATGGCCGAGAGGTAAATGGTCTCCTGTAAGGGCAAACCCTCATAGTTGACTATTCGACCATCCAAACATGTGCAAATATAGGATTTGTGCACTCCATTAACTTTTGTTTTTACCAAGAGCAATCTTAGCTTTTATAAATACAAAGATAAGGATTTACAACGGCAGAGAAGTACGAATATGCGGTTTTAGCTATCGGACAGTGATGATAGAGTTTGTGAACCATTTTGGACCAGAACACTAGCCTCTATATGAAACATGCCATAATTAACAAGGGTTCATACACACACAAAGAAAAAAAGAAAAAGAAGAAAGTAAACTAGAGATCATTTAACTCACTTAGGGAGAGAGAGTGTTTAATAACAAAAAAAATAACGGAGTCACATAGTGAAAGATGCCATCATGATCAACGAGTAGACGCATCTGAATATCATGTTGACCATGTAGGCAGTGGCCATGAATGATACAACTATATGTGGTTACATTTCCTTTACTAATTAACCATCTCGTCCAGGAGTCTCTTTGCCGCATTCAAGCAGCCTGAATTGCAAAATATAAGTGTAAACAACTACATCCGAATCATACAACATTCAAATATCTATGTATTTCATTGACGAGAACCAGAGCTTCATCAATTAACAGAACAGCACAACCTACTCTGACCTTGGAACTAGGTTTACAGTTTACTTGAGTTTTGGGTTCGAAAAAAGTCAAAACTAGGAACCGACTATTAATTCTGGTCAAATTTCCGTATTTGTGTTTCCGTATTCTCTCCAAAATATCAAAATTTGGAATTACGCTATGTACCGCCTGGAAACATTACCCAGATAGACTCGAACACTGTTTCCTAGTAGCTCTATAAGTTTTTTTTTCCCTTATATATACATGGGCGCATGCATATAGCTCTTGTATCCCAGTTTTCATTGTTTCTTGATCCGCTTCTTGAAATAAAGAGTTTCATCAGTTTTTTCCTTTTCTTTCATGTTTCATCAGATAAGTAAATTCATTGAAGCCGTTTCAGGTAAAGAGAAGAAGAAAAATTGAAGTTCGTATTAAGTTTTTCTTCGACGATTTGGTATAAGCATGGAGTATTGTAGTTATACTCTGACTGATAAAGTTGGCGAAGGAACCTTCGGATACGTATGGAAAGCTATAGATAATCTAAGTGCTGATGGTTCTGAAATTGTAACAATAAAGGAGATGAAGAAATTATATTCGTCCTTGGAAGAATGCCTTGAACTTCCAGAAGTCAAGGCATTGGTTAAACTCTATGGGGATCCGAATATCGTCGGACTCAGAAAACTCATCTTTGACAATCAGGTGTTATATTTGGTCTTTGATTACGAAGAATCTACTCTGTATCGCCTTATGCATGATAAGATCAATCTTTGTACGGATGCTGAGTTACTAAACGGGTTATTGGAGAACAGGATAGGCCTTTTTTCGGAGTCTCAGATACGACGCTGGTCTCGTCAAATCTTGCTAGCTCTTGCACAGATGCATCGTCCTGGTGGATATATGCATCGAGATCTAAAACCAGATAACTTGCTGGTCGCTAGAGATGGAGATTCAATAAAGATCGCGGATTTTGGTCAAGCTAGGGAAATTGATTCTAAATCACCGTGTTCAGATTATGTTACTACACGGATGTACCGCGCACCTGAAGTGCTGTTAAACTCGGTTTCGTATACCTCTGCTGTTGATATGTGGGCAGTTGGGGCTATAATGGCCGAACTGTATTCGTTTCGTCCTCTTTTTCCTGGTAAGAATCGAGCAGATCAGCTGTATAAGATTTGCAGTGTAATCGGAAGTCCAACTTATGAGTCGTGGGCAGAAGGAATACAACTTGCCAATTGGTGTGGTTACAAGTTTCCTCAAGTACATCCATATGGTATTTCTACAATGATACCATCTGCTAGTCATGAGGCTATAGATCGGATTAAATCCCTTTGTTCTTGGGATCCAAAAAACAGACCAACAGCTATGGAGGCTCTGAAGCATCCTTACTTTGCGCCCGATATGCGTGAATTGCCAGAAGCGACAACAAATGCAAAATTGGAGCAGAGAATATATCCTAATCAGACTTGCTTTGGTGAAAAACTTCTTGGCCCTTTCTCCCCTGTTAGAGATATTACAATTGAAGATATGTTAAAGAGGGTTTGGGCAGAGGATACAAGTGCAAAGTTCGCGCAGAGAATATATCCTAATCAGACTTGCTTTGGTGTAGAACTTTTTGGCCCTTTCTCCCCTGTAGGAAACATGACAAGCCAAGATCTGTTTGAGAGTGTTTGGGGTTGCAGTTTAGATGCCTCTTTCAGAGAGATAACTCATCAGGAGAAGCAGACAGTAGCAGCAGCAGCGCATGCTTTCTAAAGTTGGGGATCGGCAAAGATGATGCAACAAAAGTTTATGAAGATTCTTTGATTTGTTTAATAATTAACTTCCCCTTATTTTCTTCGGAAAGTGGGTCATTTGTCCAAATATATTTAAAACATGGTTTAAATGGACGAGTAAAAATTTGTATGGGTGAAATGGACACCAAAAAAATAGTAAGGATGAATCCAGTTTCATCCTGACTTAAACTTAAAAAATAGCAAGGATGAAACTGGATGCGTCCTAATGTAAATTAAAAATAAGAAAAAGTATTTGAAAATGGATAGGATGAAACTGTTTATATCCTGACTATTTTTAAATTTTTGTCCATTTAAACAATATTAAAATCTAAATGTCCTTTTCACCCAAGAATTGTTGATTTTGGTCTTTTTAACCAATTTTGTGTATATTTTTGTCTTCGTTTTTCTTTTAAAGCTTTCATGCATGGCTTATGTTCATGCTTTTTTAACTTAGAGTGAGCAAGAATTTGAAAAAAAGTGTACGAAACTTAATGCTGATATTTTGATACTCTTTCTTCGACTCTCGATTGTGCTTTTAAGTAAAACTAAAAGATACTGAAATAAAATAAAATAATAACAATAAAAAAAACTAAGTTTCTAACAAGAAAGATTGTTCCCTGGTTCCACACTAAGTTGAGTACAATAGGTATGAGTCGTATGACCCTAGATTGAACCACTTCCGAGTTTCCACCATTGCACTCCATACAGTGATTGCACGGATAGTTGGACTAAACCCTTGGTTAGAAGCGATAAGCGGGTGAGTATTATGGGTGAGTATTATTCATACAAAACCAAATTGTTGTCTTAACTGAGATTACAAGCATCATTAATTACTGTGTCTGGATCATTTATACCATCATGATATTAGTTACTGTTTCCATGACCATAGTATCCCTTGCCAGAAGCTCGTGGAAATTGTTTCTTTCCCTAGTCACAGTGGTCATTATTTCATTTATTTGAGAGAAAAAGTGAGTGTTCCGGCAATGTGTAAGGCCCAGTGCTAAGCTTCAATATGAACGATGGAGTCATGGGAGTTGGGATTTCCAACAGCATTTTAAATTTGAGTGGTCGTTTATGTAGTTGATTCGCTAATAGATTGAAATAAAAGGAAGATAGAATTGTATCCTGGAAAACGAAAAGTAAAAACTCAGTTTCTAACAAAAAAAAAAAGATTGTTCCCTGATTCCGCACTAAGTTGAGTACAGTAGATATGACCTGAAAATTGAAAATATAAAGAATTATGACAAAAGAGAGCCTGGAAATATAAAGGAGGTAACAACTAGAGATTCTCCTTAGCCCAACGTTTAATATTTTCACTCTGAAGATGGATCCTTTTTGATTTTGACGCAACAACACATGAATATATCTGCTCAAGTGAACAAATAAAACCTCGATACCGACAAAATACATACAATTTTTATTATTATTAGGCATGATTTTCAGCTCGTCATTTCCCATTGATGTGCCTCTTCTTAACTTTTGCCATTTATTTCCAACAAAAAAAAGGAGGAAAACCAACTCATGCAAAATAAATAAATGAATCTCAGTTCTGATAACTTCACATTGATCTGCATATAACCCAAATAAAGCTTTCACCTAATATGATCAGCCAAACCGCGGTCATTAAAAAAATAGATGCAACATCAAATCAACAGCTCGTCAAAGAAAATGCATAATTGTTTAGAAGAATATGTTGGAAAGTGGGTACTCAGAGGATGAAATTCAGAGAACAGAAAAGAATGTTGTGTCACTAAGCTTCAAAGCCTTTTGATTCTTTTTAGAAAATATTTCGACCATTCCCAAATAATTGGCGAGTGCAATTAGTCAATGAATAATGCTTTTAGGATATGATGAAGCCCTAACAACGTTGTTGGATTCAAGAGTTGTACTCCCTTGATCCAATCAAAAACACACGGTATTTAGAGTCTGATGATGCTTATATAGAAAACATAGATTTTTGATGTGTTGAAATGGGAGAAGGCCTTCGCTATTTAAAGATGAATTCATGTCTTTCGGAGATGTCTTTCTATCTTCAATAGACGCTTTCAACAGGTATCCATTAATGGTATCTCTTGAAACAAACCCTATTGGAAGCTACACATCGATAAAACGTTTTGGTAACCGATACAGGTCGAATACATCCTGGAGTTACCACCCCCTACCCCCGGATAGCGGCAAACATTTATGAAAATATTCAACAGAATAGAGCATTTCGAATGTAGATACGACCTATTAGTTTTTAACATCGACAAGATCTACAAGCAAGAAACTGCAAATGTTATTGACAGATCTATAGAGGTTATTGTTCTATATAAAGAAACAACAAGAGTAAAAATAAAAAATACCCCTAACCTAGAAGTTGTAAAACAAAGAAAGTAAATAAAGATAAAGACGAGTTACAAATAGCACATTTTTTACACGGAATAAATAAGAAAACAGACTTATACTGCTAACACTCCCCCTCAATCTGATGGAGGGTGAAAACAATGCATCATTTGATAAACCAAGTTGTAAAAGGTAGTAGAAGCAAGTCCTTCGGTGGAGAGGTCAGCTAGCTGTCGAGAAGAAGGTATGACTGAACTACAACAATTCCATCATCCATCAAATCCGAAAAAAAGTGATAATCAACTTCAATGTCTTTTTTCATAGTTTGAGAATATCTTTTCCTAGACATAAACGCTCACCGTACACCATCTTCCCTAACTTCATACATACTAGCCACCACGACCTCCTTGGTCCTTGAAGCTTCATAATCCAAAGGAAACATATCACATAACCATCCTGCACCAAGCCAAGAGTCATCCCAAAATCTAGTTTTCTTACCCGCTCCAATCTTGAATCTAATACTTTTATTGAAATCTTCAAGCTATGATCTTCCTCCATAAAGCATCTTTCTCCACGCCAAAGCGCCACCACCATTTTTTTAGCAAAGCCGAGTTCACTTGCTTAGCTCTTCTTATACCACCACCTTTTTCTTTTGGTTTTGAAGACAATTCCCAACCAATATTGTGAATTCTTTTCTTATTGTCATAATCCATAAGAAATTTCTCACAATTCTATCAATTTTCTTAGTTATGGATCAAGGAGCAAGAAAAATAGAGAGATAATAAATGGGTAGACTAGCTAAAACACTTTTGATGAGAGTTAACTTACCTCCTGTTGCTATTGGTTTTCCATTCCAAGAAATAACTCTTTTCCCACAAATTTCAAGTGTTTTTCCCCATTTTTGAGTGCCTCCTACCTTGTTTCCCTAAGGTAAGCCAAGATATATGCTAGGCAAACTCGCATATTTTCATCCTAGCATGTTAGCATAATTTTCAACATCCTCCTCGACCGTGACTCCAAATAAGCTAGTTTCAAAGAAATTTATCTTCAAACCCGAAGTTAACTCGAAACAAAGAAGAAGGTAGCGAAGGTTATCAACTTGTTCTCTCTTAGAATCAAGAAAAATGATAGTGTCATCGGCAAATTTCAAGTGATTTATTTTTGTTCCCCCCTCCTTGAAAGAAAAACCCGAGATTTGATCATGTTCTTGTGCTTTACTCAACATACAACTTAAGACTTCACAAACAATATTAAAAAGAAAAGGAGAAAGAGGGTCTCCTTGACGAAGTCCCTTTTCACTACCGAAATAACCGAAAGACGATCCATTAACAAGAACCGAGAACTTCGAGAATGTTAAACAATTTCTAATCCAAGCCCTCCAAACACCACCAAACCCCATTTTGCACAAAACTTCATTTAAAAAATTCCAATTCACTTTATCAAACGCCTTTTCAAAATCAAGCTTGCAAACCAACCCCGATAATTTTTGACGAAGTCTAGAATCCACACATTCATTTGCTATCAAAATTCCATCAAGAATTTGTCTTCCTTTAATAAAACTAGATTGAGTTGTTGAGATTAGAGTAGGAAGGTATACCTTTAAACGCTACACCAAAACTTTTGAAATGATTTTGTACACATTCCCAATAAGACTAATAGACCGAAAATCTTTTACTTCTTCTACACCCGTCTTCTTAGGGATAAACGCAAAAAAATTATTTTTCAATGACGAATGAAGAATATTTTGTTTATTGAAATTCTTCGAAAACCTTCATCAAATCTTCTTTTAGAAAATCCCAACAAACAAGAAAGAACTTCATAGGAAATCCATCCGGACCCGGAGCACGATCAATTCATAAATCTTTAATTGCATTCTTAATTTCTTCTTACAAAAAGATCTCTCCAACCATATGCTTGCATTCTCATCAATACTCTTTAAACACATATTTTTGATTCTTGGACGCTTGTTTGAAATTTCTTTAAATGCTAACAGAAAATGATTTGCGATACCAAACTTGATTTCTTCTTTGTTTCCGGTCTATCGACCATTTATATGAAGATTATTGATGTTGTTAAAACCTCTATGACCCCTCACTACTCGATTAAAATGTTTGGTGTTTCTATCTCCATCTTGAACTCCATTTTATCCGCATCATTATGCTTTGACGACGATGAGCCACATCAAACTCCATTTCATCCGTCACAAGCATGTCTTCTTCACCTTCGGTAAGACCCCTTTCATCATCTAGTTCATCTAACTCTCTCATCTTGGTAAGTGCCAAGTCTTTGTTTCCGGTCTATCGACCATTGATACGAAGGTTATTGATGTTGTTAAAAGCTTTATGACCCCTCACTACTCGATGAAAATGTTTTGTTTTTCTATCTCCATCTCGAAAGTATCTAATTCTTGAATTTTTCCGCATCATTATGCTTTGACGACGATGAGCCACATCAAAATCCATTTTAGCCGTCACAAGCATGTATTCTTCACCTTCGGTAAGACCCCTTTCATCATCTAGTTCATCTAACTCTCTCATCTTGGTAAGTGCCAAGTCAATTGCCCTATCGATGTTCCCAAAGACGTCTCGATTCCACACCTTCAATTTCTCCTTCAAAGCATGTAACTTCTTTGAAAAACATTCACCCGCCGTGCCTACAAAAGAAAAATATTCCCACCATTCTTTCATTAAAGAAATTATGTTAGTTCCTTCTAGCTAATCTAATTGAAATCGAAAAGGGCAAGCACCCCAATCCGAATCCTTTGAGCATAACTCAATGGGAAAATGATCCGAAAAAGGTCTTGCAAGTCGCTTGAAGTTGATATTTGGAAAATGATCTTCCCAATCCGACGAGAAAAGAAAACGGTCAATTTTTCTCTTCTTATTAGGTGGCCTACTCCAAGTATACTTCGCACCGGAAAGAGGTAAGTAGACAAGATCCAACTCATTACATAGGTCATCAAAGAATTTCATTGAATTCGAAGCTCTACGACAACCCCTCCTCTCCACCATGTATCTTATATCGTTGAAGTCTCCACCGAAACACAAAGGCATTCCATTCCAATAACCATGCAAGGTAGCTAGCTCCGTACGAAAATTTTTTTTTCGTTCACATTGCAAGGACCATAAACACCAATTAAGACCCAACGGAAGTTATCCTACAAATTCGACAAGGGATACTTATAGTAAAAGTTCCTTCAAGAAAGTCATCAACCTCAATCAAATCTGAATTCCATATCAACAAAATTCCGCCCGATCTTCCATCAGAATTTAAAGCAATCCACTTGCACGGAGTCGCACCCCAACATTGACGCACAATCTTATCGTTACAAGCACTAAGCTTGGTCTCTTGAATCATAAGAATTGTAGGCTTCCACCGTTGCACAAGAGTTTTTTAACTTCGATCATTTATTAGGCTCGTTAAAACCATTAACATTCCAAGAAATTATGTTAAACATTTAAATTTATTGCAACCCCGTACAAACCAAACCTTAAAACAGGAGCAATCAAGATCCTTCCTTTTCTCCCGCCGAGAGCTCATCTTTAAAAGCATTAGCATGATCTAAGATTGTGTTTGTAACAAAATCTTTTTCTTGTTCGGTGAATACAATACCCGGAGGGTGACCGGAGTTTTTAAGTTTGCCATAGAGGGTATTAAATTTATCCGACATACCTTTAGCCACCTTTGAATAATCACCGGATGCATTAATATTACTTCTCGCACTACCACTTGTACGTGATGACGCATCATCAGTATCTTCATTTGAAGAGTTAATTTGCTTGCCAAACTCACTTCTTGACACGGAGTTTGCAGCCTCCAAAAAAACTTCATTGTCAGAAACATTTTGGCTGTTATTGTTACTTTTCTTCGTAGAGTGCACAATTTCATGAGCAACAATGATGTTGTTCGAGATTTGTCCAGAAGACAAAAAGGCATATTAAATAGGTGAAATAGGTGAAATGAACTTTTCTAACATTTCCATGAATCTGTTAGCCAAAAGTTTAGTATTACATAAACTTATCAGTCTACACTCAATCGGAGACTTGTGTGTTTCGGTTTTAGGAATTAGGAATAGGAAAATTTTGTTTCCTTATCCAAGATTTATTTTGGAAAGAAAATTTTAAACACAAAATTGGTTAAAAAGACCAAAATCAGCAATTCCTTGGTGAAAAGGACATTTACATTTTGATACTTTTTAAATGGACAAAACTGTAAAAATAGCCAGGATGTAAACAGTTTCATCCTACACATTTTCAAATACTTTTTTTTATTTTTAATTTACATCAGGATGCATCCAGTTTCATCCTTGCTATTTTTTAAGTTTAAGTCAGGATGAATCCAGTTTCATCTTTGCTATTTTTTTGGTGTCCATTTCACCCATACTAATTTTTACTGTCCATTTGAACCATGTTTTAAAAATATTTGGACAAATGATCCATTTTTCGAATATTAAACTACTGCCGCCACTTGATCAACACAGTGTAGTTAAACTCATTTTGCTCAAAGCCCCTGGCCACCATCGACTCAAACAGTTTAATGTTTATCTTGTCCACCAATTGAAATAGCTCCAAGCATCTTCCGCGATCCTATCTTTACAATGTGAACTATTAAGATAGTAAAAGTTATCACATTGGGTGAAATCCCTCAATCTTTCATTTCATCAAAATGTCTTCTTGCTTCACCATGTAGGCAGTGTCCATGAATCATACAATACAATAATATGTCTTTGCATTTCCTCTAGTAACTATCTCGTCAAAGAGTATCTTTGCCTCATTCAACCGGCCTGAATTTCGAAGTCCACTTATGAATAAAAGAAGTATAAACAACTACATCCGGTACAACATTCAAATCTCTATATATCTCATTGAACAGAACCTGAGCTCCATCAATTAATTAAACCTCCTCTTGGGAGTGTATTTATGATCGCCGTTGGGGGCTCAAACATGGCCGAGAGGTAAATGGTCGCCTGTAAGGGCAAACCCTCATAGTTGACTATTCGACCATCCAAAAATGTGCAAATATAGGATTTGTGCACTCCATTAACTTTTGTTTTTACCAAGAGCAATCTTAGCTTTTATAAATACAAAGATAAGGATTTACAACGGCAGAGAAGTACGAATATGCGGTTTTAGCTATCGGACAGTGATGATAGAGTTTGTGAACCATTTTGGACCAGAACACTAGCCTCTATATGAAACATGCCATAATTAACAAGGGTTCATACACACACAAAGAAAAAAAGAAAAAGAAGAAAGTAAACTAGAGATCATTTAACTCACTTAGGGAGAGAGAGTGTTTAATAACAAAAAAAATAACGGAGTCACATAGTGAAAGATGCCATCATGATCAACGAGTAGACGCATCTGAATATCATGTTGACCATGTAGGCAGTGGCCATGAATGATACAACTATATGTGGTTACATTTCCTTTACTAATTAACCATCTCGTCCAGGAGTCTCTTTGCCGCATTCAAGCAGCCTGAATTGCAAAATATAAGTGTAAACAACTACATCCGAATCATACAACATTCAAATATCTATGTATTTCATTGACGAGAACCAGAGCTTCATCAATTAACAGAACAGCACAACCTACTCTGACCTTGGAACTAGGTTTACAGTTTACTTGAGTTTTGGGTTCGAAAAAAGTCAAAACTAGGAACCGACTATTAATTCTGGTCAAATTTCCGTATTTGTGTTTCCGTATTCTCTCCAAAATATCAAAATTTGGAATTACGCTATGTACCGCCTGGAAACATTACCCAGATAGACTCGAACACTGTTTCCTAGTAGCTCTATAAGTTTTTTTTTCCCTTATATATACATGGGCGCATGCATATAGCTCTTGTATCCCAGTTTTCATTGTTTCTTGATCCGCTTCTTGAAATAAAGAGTTTCATCAGTTTTTTCCTTTTCTTTCATGTTTCATCAGATAAGTAAATTCATTGAAGCCGTTTCAGGTAAAGAGAAGAAGAAAAATTGAAGTTCGTATTAAGTTTTTCTTCGACGATTTGGTATAAGCATGGAGTATTGTAGTTATACTCTGACTGATAAAGTTGGCGAAGGAACCTTCGGATACGTATGGAAAGCTATAGATAATCTAAGTGCTGATGGTTCTGAAATTGTAACAATAAAGGAGATGAAGAAATTATATTCGTCCTTGGAAGAATGCCTTGAACTTCCAGAAGTCAAGGCATTGGTTAAACTCTATGGGGATCCGAATATCGTCGGACTCAGAAAACTCATCTTTGACAATCAGGTGTTATATTTGGTCTTTGATTACGAAGAATCTACTCTGTATCGCCTTATGCATGATAAGATCAATCTTTGTACGGATGCTGAGTTACTAAACGGGTTATTGGAGAACAGGATAGGCCTTTTTTCGGAGTCTCAGATACGACGCTGGTCTCGTCAAATCTTGCTAGCTCTTGCACAGATGCATCGTCCTGGTGGATATATGCATCGAGATCTAAAACCAGATAACTTGCTGGTCGCTAGAGATGGAGATTCAATAAAGATCGCGGATTTTGGTCAAGCTAGGGAAATTGATTCTAAATCACCGTGTTCAGATTATGTTACTACACGGATGTACCGCGCACCTGAAGTGCTGTTAAACTCGGTTTCGTATACCTCTGCTGTTGATATGTGGGCAGTTGGGGCTATAATGGCCGAACTGTATTCGTTTCGTCCTCTTTTTCCTGGTAAGAATCGAGCAGATCAGCTGTATAAGATTTGCAGTGTAATCAGAAGTCCAACTTATGAGTCGTGGGCAGAAGGAATACAACTTGCCAATTGGTGTGGTTACAAGTTTCCTCAAGTACATCCATATGGTATTTCTACAATGATACCATCTGCTAGTCATGAGGCTATAGATCTGATTAAATCCCTTTGTTCTTGGGATCCAAAAAACAGACCAACAGCTATGGAGGATCTGAAGCATCCTTACTTTGCGCCCGATATGCGTGAATTGCCAGAAGCGACAACAAATGCAAAATTGGAGCAGAGAATATATCCTAGTCAGACTTGCTTTGGTGAAAAACTTCTTGTCCCTTTCTCCCCTGTTAGAGATATTACAATTGAAGATATGTTAAAGAGGGTTTGGGCAGAGGATACAAGTGCAAAGTTCGCGCAGAGAATATATCCTAATCAGACTTGCTTTGGTGTAGAACTTTTTGGCCCTTTCTCCCCTGTAGGAAACATGACAAGCCAAGATCTGTTTGAGAGTGTTTGGGGTTGCAGTTTAGATGCCTCTTTCAGAGAGATAACTCATCAGGAGAAGCAGACAGCAGCAGCAGCAGCGCATGCTTTCTAAAGTTGGGGATCGGCAAAGATGATGCAACAAAAGTTTATGAAGATTCTTTGATTTGTTTAATAATTAACTTCCCCTTATTTTCTTCGGAAAGTGGGTCATTTGTCCAAATATATTTAAAACATGGTTTAAATGGACGAGTAAAAATTTGTATGGGTGAAATGGACACCAAAAAAATAGTAAGGATGAATCCAGTTTCATCCTGACTTAAACTTAAAAAATAGCAAGGATGAAACTGGATGCGTCCTAATGTAAATTAAAAATAAGAAAAAGTATTTGAAAATGGATAGGATGAAACTGTTTATATCCTGACTATTTTTAAATTTTTGTCCATTTAAACAATATTAAAATCTAAATGTCCTTTTCACCCAAGAATTGTTGATTTTGGTCTTTTTAACCAATTTTGTGTATATTTTTGTCTTCGTTTTTCTTTTAAAGCTTTCATGCATGGCTTATGTTCATGCTTTTTTAACTTAGAGTGAGCAAGAATTTGAAAAAAAGTGTACGAAACTTAATGCTGATATTTTGATACTCTTTCTTCGACTCTCGATTGTGCTTTTAAGTAAAACTAAAAGATACTGAAATAAAATAAAATAATAACAATAAAAAAAACTAAGTTTCTAACAAGAAAGATTGTTCCCTGGTTCCACACTAAGCTGAGTACAATAGGTATGAGTCGTATGACCCTAGATTGAACCACTTCCGAGTTTCCACCATTGCACTCCATACAGTGATTGCACGGATAGTTGGACTAAACCCTTGGTTAGAAGCGATAAGCGGGTGAGTATTATGGGTGAGTATTATTCATACAAAACCAAATTGTTGTCTTAACTGAGATTACAAGCATCATTAATTACTGTGTCTGGATCATTTATACCATCATGATATTAGTTACTGTTTCCATGACCATAGTATCCCTTGCCAGAAGCTCGTGGAAATTGTTTCTTTCCCTAGTCACAGTGGTCATTATTTCATTTATTTGAGAGAAAAAGTGAGTGTTCCGGCAATGTGTAAGGCCCAGTGCTAAGCTTCAATATGAACGATGGAGTCATGGGAGTTGGGATTTCCAACAGCATTTTAAATTTGAGTGGTCGTTTATGTAGTTGATTCGCTAATTGATTGAAAGAAAAGGAAGATAGAATTTTATCCTGGAAAACGAAAAGTAAAAACTCAGTTTCTAACACAAAAAAAAGATTGTTCCCTGATTCCGCACTAAGTTGAGTACAGTAGATATGACCTGAAAATTGAAAATATAAAGAATTCTGACAAAAGAGGGCCTGGAAACATAAAGGAGGTAACAACTAGAGATTCTCCTTAGCCCAACGTTTAATATTTTCACTCTGAAGATGGCTCCTTTTTGATTTTGACGCAACAACACATGAATATATCTTCTCAAGTGAACAAATAAAACCTCGATACCTACAAAATACATACAATCTTTATTATTATTAGGCATGATTTTCAGCTCGTCATTTCCCATTGATGTGCCTCTTCTTAACTTTTGCCATTTATTTCCAACAAAAACAAGGAGGAAAACCAACTCATGCAAAATAAATAAATGAATTCAGTTCTGATAACTTCACATTGATCTGCATATAACCCAAATAAAGCTTTCACCTAATATGATCAGCCAAACCGCGGTCATTAAAAAAATAGATGCAACATCAAATCAGCAGCTCGTCAAAGAAAATGCATAATTGTTTAGAAGAATATGTTGGAAAGTGGGTACTCAGAGGATGAAATTCAGAGAACAGAAAAGAATGTTGTGTCACTAAGCTTCAAAGCCTTTTGATTCTTTTTAGAAAATATTTCGACCATTCCCAAATAATTGGCGAGTGCAATTAGTCAATGAATAATGCTTTTAGGATATGATGAAGCCCTAACAACGTTGTTGGATTCAAGAGTTGTACTCCCTTGATCCAATCAAAAACACACGGTATTTAGAGTCTGATGATGCTTATATAGAGAACATAGATTTTTGATGTGTTGAAATGGGAGAAGGCCTTCGCTATTTAAAGAGGAATTCATGTCTTTCGGAGATGTCTTTCTATCTTCAATAGACGCTTTCAACAGGTATCCATTAATGGTATCTCTTGAAACAAACCCTATGGGAAGCTACACATCGATAAAACGTTTTGGTAACCGATACAGGTCGAATACATCCGGGAGTTACCACCCCCTACCCCCGGATAGCGGCAAACATTTATGAAAATATTCAACAGAATAGAGCATTTCGAATGTAGATACGACCTATTAGTTTTTAACATCGACAAGATCTACAAGCAAGAAACTGCAAATGTTATTGACAGATCTATAGAGGTTATTGTTCTATATAAAGAAACAACAAGAGTAAAAATAACAAATACCCCTAACCTAGAAGTTGTAAAACAAAGAAAGTAAATAAAGATAAAGACAAGTTACAAATAGCACATTTTTACACGGAATAAATAAGAAAACAGACTTATACTGCTAACACTCCCCCTCAATCTGATGGAGGGTGAAAACAATGCATCATTTGACAAGACAAGTTGTAAAAGGTAGTAGATGCGAGTCCTTCGGTGGAGAGGTCAGCTAGCTGTCGAGAAGAAGGTATGACTGAACTACAACAATTCCATCATCCATCAAATCCGAAAAAAAGTGATAATCAACTTCAATGTCTTTTTTCATAGTTTGAGAGTATCTTTTCCTAGACATAAACGCTCACCGTACACCATCTTCCCTAACTTCATACATACTAGCCACCACGACCTCCTTGGTCCTTGAAGCTTCATAATCCAAAGGAAACATATCACATAACCATCCTGCACCAAGCCAAGAGTCATCCCAAAATCTAGTTTTCTTACCCGCTCCAATCTTGAATCTAATACTTTTATTGAAATCTTCAAGCTATGATCTTCCTCCATAAAGCATCTTTCTCCACGCCAAAGCGCCACCACCATTTTTTTAGCAAAGCCGAGTTCACTTGCTTAGCTCTTCTTATACCACCACCTTTTTCTTTTGGTTTTGAAGACAATTCCCAACCAATATTGTGAATTCTTTTCTTATTGTCATAATCCATAAGAAATTTCTCACAATTCTATCAATTTTCTTAGTTATGGATCAAGGAGCAAGAAAAATAGAGAGATAATAAATGGGTAGACTAGCTAAAACACTTTTGATGAGAGTTAACTTACCTCCTGTTGCTATTGGTTTTCCATTCCAAGAAATAACTCTTTTCCCACAAATTTCAAGTGTTTTTCCCCATTTTTGAGTGCCTCCTACCTTGTTTCCCTAAGGTAAGCCAAGATATATGCTAGGCAAACTCGCATATTTTCATCCTAGCATGTTAGCATAATTTTCAACATCCTCCTCGACCGTGACTCCAAATAAGCTAGTTTCAAAGAAATTTATCTTCAAACCCGAAGTTAACTCGAAACAAAGAAGAAGGTAGCGAAGGTTATCAACTTGTTCTCTCTTAGAATCAAGAAAAATGATAGTGTCATCGGCAAATTTCAAGTGATTTATTTTTGTTCCCCCCTCCTTGAAAGAAAAACCCGAGATTTGATCATGTTCTTGTGCTTTACTCAACATACAACTTAAGACTTCACAAACAATATTAAAAAGAAAAGGAGAAAGAGGGTCTCCTTGACGAAGTCCCTTTTCACTACCGAAATAACCGAAAGACGATCCATTAACAAGAACCGAGAACTTCGAGAATGTTAAACAATTTCTAATCCAAGCCCTCCAAACACCACCAAACCCCATTTTGCACAAAACTTCATTTAAAAAATTCCAATTCACTTTATCAAACGCCTTTTCAAAATCAAGCTTGCAAACCAACCCCGATAATTTTTGACGAAGTCTAGAATCCACACATTCATTTGCTATCAAAATTCCATCAAGAATTTGTCTTCCTTTAATAAAACTAGATTGAGTTGTTGAGATTAGAGTAGGAAGGTATACCTTTAAACGCTACACCAAAACTTTTGAAATGATTTTGTACACATTCCCAATAAGACTAATAGACCGAAAATCTTTTACTTCTTCTACACCCGTCTTCTTAGGGATAAACGCAAAAAAATTATTTTTCAATGACGAATGAAGAATATTTTGTTTATTGAAATTCTTCGAAAATCTTCATCAAATCTTCTTTTAGAAAATCCCAACAAACAAGAAAGAACTTCATAGGAAATCCATCCGGACCCGGAGCACGATCAATTCATAAATCTTTAATTGCATTCTTAATTTCTTCTTACAAAAAGATCTCTCCAACCATATGCTTGCATTCTCATCAATACTCTTTAAACACATATTTTTGATTCTTGGACGCTTGTTTGAAATTTCTTTAAATGCTAACAGAAAATGATTTGCGATACCAAACTTGATTTCTTCTTTGTTTCCGGTCTATCGACCATTTATATGAAGATTATTGATGTTGTTAAAACCTCTATGACCCCTCACTACTCGATTAAAATGTTTGGTGTTTCTATCTCCATCTTGAACTCCATTTTATCCGCATCATTATGCTTTGACGACGATGAGCCACATCAAACTCCATTTCATCCGTCACAAGCATGTCTTCTTCACCTTCGGTAAGACCCCTTTCATCATCTAGTTCATCTAACTCTCTCATCTTGGTAAGTGCCAAGTCTTTGTTTCCGGTCTATCGACCATTGATACGAAGGTTATTGATGTTGTTAAAAGCTTTATGACCCCTCACTACTCGATGAAAATGTTTTGTTTTTCTATCTCCATCTCGAAAGTATCTAATTCTTGAATTTTTCCGCATCATTATGCTTTGACGACGATGAGCCACATCAAAATCCATTTTAGCCGTCACAAGCATGTATTCTTCACCTTCGGTAAGACCCCTTTCATCATCTAGTTCATCTAACTCTCTCATCTTGGTAAGTGCCAAGTCAATTGCCCTATCGATGTTCCCAAAGACGTCTCGATTCCACACCTTCAATTTCTCCTTCAAAGCATGTAACTTCTTTGAAAAACATTCACCCGCCGTGCCTACAAAAGAAAAATATTCCCACCATTCTTTCATTAAAGAAATTATGTTAGTTCCTTCTAGCTAATCTAATTGAAATCGAAAAGGGCAAGCACCCCAATCCGAATCCTTTGAGCATAACTCAATGGGAAAATGATCCGAAAAAGGTCTTGCAAGTCGCTTGAAGTTGATATTTGGAAAATGATCTTCCCAATCCGACGAGAAAAGAAAACGGTCAATTTTTCTCTTCTTATTAGGTGGCCTACTCCAAGTATACTTCGCACCGGAAAGAGGTAAGTAGACAAGATCCAACTCATTACATAGGTCATCAAAGAATTTCATTGAATTCGAAGCTCTACGACAACCCCTCCTCTCCACCATGTATCTTATATCGTTGAAGTCTCCACCGAAACACAAAGGCATTCCATTCCAATAACCATGCAAGGTAGCTAGCTCCGTACGAAAATTTTTTTTTCGTTCACATTGCAAGGACCATAAACACCAATTAAGACCCAACGGAAGTTATCCTACAAATTCGACAAGGGATACTTATAGTAAAAGTTCCTTCAAGAAAGTCATCAACCTCAATCAAATCTGAATTCCATATCAACAAAATTCCGCCCGATCTTCCATCAGAATTTAAAGCAATCCACTTGCACGGAGTCGCACCCCAACATTGACGCACAATCTTATCGTTACAAGCACTAAGCTTGGTCTCTTGAATCATAAGAATTGTAGGCTTCCACCGTTGCACAAGAGTTTTTTAACTTCGATCATTTATTAGGCTCGTTAAAACCATTAACATTCCAAGAAATTATGTTAAACATTTAAATTTATTGCAACCCCGTACAAACCAAACCTTAAAACAGGAGCAATCAAGATCCTTCCTTTTCTCCCGCCGAGAGCTCATCTTTAAAAGCATTAGCATGATCTAAGATTGTGTTTGTAACAAAATCTTTTTCTTGTTCGGTGAATACAATACCCGGAGGGTGACCGGAGTTTTTAAGTTTGCCATAGAGGGTATTAAATTTATCCGACATACCTTTAGCCACCTTTGAATAATCACCGGATGCATTAATATTACTTCTCGCACTACCACTTGTACGTGATGACGCATCATCAGTATCTTCATTTGAAGAGTTAATTTGCTTGCCAAACTCACTTCTTGACACGGAGTTTGCAGCCTCCAAAAAAACTTCATTGTCAGAAACATTTTGGCTGTTATTGTTACTTTTCTTCGTAGAGTGCACAATTTCATGAGCAACAATGATGTTGTTCGAGATTTGTCCAGAAGACAAAAAGGCATATTAAATAGGTGAAATAGGTGAAATGAACTTTTCTAACATTTCCATGAATCTGTTAGCCAAAAGTTTAGTATTACATAAACTTATCAGTCTACACTCAATCGGAGACTTGTGTGTTTCGGTTTTAGGAATTAGGAATAGGAAAATTTTGTTTCCTTATCCAAGATTTATTTTGGAAAGAAAATTTTAAACACAAAATTGGTTAAAAAGACCAAAATCAGCAATTCCTTGGTGAAAAGGACATTTACATTTTGATACTTTTTAAATGGACAAAACTGTAAAAATAGCCAGGATGTAAACAGTTTCATCCTACACATTTTCAAATACTTTTTTTTATTTTTAATTTACATCAGGATGCATCCAGTTTCATCCTTGCTATTTTTTAAGTTTAAGTCAGGATGAATCCAGTTTCATCTTTGCTATTTTTTTGGTGTCCATTTCACCCATACTAATTTTTACTGTCCATTTGAACCATGTTTTAAAAATATTTGGACAAATGATCCATTTTTCGAATATTAAACTACTGCCGCCACTTGATCAACACAGTGTAGTTAAACTCATTTTGCTCAAAGCCCCTGGCCACCATCGACTCAAACAGTTTAATGTTTATCTTGTCCACCAATTGAAATAGCTCCAAGCATCTTCCGCGATCCTATCTTTACAATGTGAACTATTAAGATAGTAAAAGTTATCACATTGGGTGAAATCCCTCAATCTTTCATTTCATCAAAATGTCTTCTTGCTTCACCATGTAGGCAGTGTCCATGAATCATACAATACAATAATATGTCTTTGCATTTCCTCTAGTAACTATCTCGTCAAAGAGTATCTTTGCCTCATTCAACCGGCCTGAATTTCGATGTCCACTTATGAATAAAAGAAGTATAAACAACTACATCCGGTACAACATTCAAATCTCTATATATCTCATTGAACAGAACCTGAGCTCCATCAATTAATTAAACCTCCTCTTGGGAGTGTATTTATGATCGCCGTTGGGGGCTCAAACATGGCCGAGAGGTAAATGGTCGCCTGTAAGGGCAAACCCTCATAGTTGACTATTCGACCATCCAAAAATGTGCAAATATAGGATTTGTGCACTCCATTAACTTTTGTTTTTACCAAGAGCAATCTTAGCTTTTATAAATACAAAGATAAGGATTTACAACGGCAGAGAAGTACGAATATGCGGTTTTAGCTATCGGACAGTGATGATAGAGTTTGTGAACCATTTTGGACCAGAACACTAGCCTCTATATGAAACATGCCATAATTAACAAGGGTTCATACACACACAAAGAAAAAAAGAAAAAAGTAAACTAGAGATCGTTTAACTCACTTAGGGAGAGAGAGTGTTTAATAACAAAAAAATTAACGGAGTCACATAGTGAAAGATGCCATCATGATCAACGAGTAGACGCATCTGAATATCATGTTGACCATGTAGGCAGTGGCCATGAATGATACAACTATATGTGGTTACATTTCCTTTACTAATTAACCATCTCGTCCAGGAGTCTCTTTGCCGCATTCAAGCAGCCTGAATTGCAAAATATAAGTGTAAAAAACTACATCCGAATCATACAACATTCAAATATCTATGTATTTCATTGACGAGAACCAGAGCTTCATCAATTAACAGAACAGCGCAACCTACTCTGACCTTGGAACTAGGTTTACAGTTTACTTGAGTTTTGGGTTCGAAAAAAGTCAAAACTAGGAACCGACTATTAATTCTGGTCAAATTTCCGTATTTGTGTTTCCGTATTCTCTCCAAAATATCAAAATTTGGAATTACGCTATGTACCGCCTGGAAACATTACCCAGATAGACTCGAACACTGTTTCCTAGTAGCTCTATAAGTTTTTTTTTCCCTTATATATAAATGGGCGCATGCATATAGCTCTTGTATCCCAGTTTTCATTGTTTCTTGATCCGCTTCTTGAAATAAAGAGTTTCATCAGTTTTTTCCTTTTCTTTCATGTTTCATCAGATAAGTAAATTCATTGAAGCCGTTTCAGGTAAAGAGAAGAAGAAAAATTGAAGTTCGTATTAAGTTTTTCTTCGACGATTTGGTATAAGCATGGAGTATTGTAGTTATACTCTGACTGATAAAGTTGGCGAAGGAACCTTCGGATACGTATGGAAAGCTATAGATAATCTAAGTGCTGATGGTTCTGAAATTGTAGCAATAAAGGAGATGAAGAAATTATATTCGTCCTTGGAAGAATGCCTTGAACTTCCAGAAGTCAAGGCATTGGTTAAACTCTATGGGGATCCGAATATCGTCGGACTCAGAAAACTCATCTTTGACAATCAGGTGTTATATTTGGTCTTTGATTACGAAGAATCTACTCTGTATCGCCTTATGCATGATAAGATCAATCTTTGTACGGATGCTGAGTTACTAAACGGGTTATTGGAGAACAGGATAGGCCTTTTTTCGGAGTCTCAGATACGACACTGGTCTCGTCAAATCTTGCTAGCTCTTGCACAGATGCATCGTCCTGGTGGATATATGCATCGAGATCTAAAACCAGATAACTTGCTGGTCGCTAGAGATGGAGATTCAATAAAGATCGCGGATTTTGGTCAAGCTAGGGAAATTGATTCTAAATCACCGTGTTCAGATTATGTTACTACACGGATGTACCGCGCACCTGAAGTGCTGTTAAACTCGGTTTCGTATACCTCTGCTGTTGATATGTGGGCAGTTGGGGCTATAATGGCCGAACTGTATTCGTTTCGTCCTCTTTTTCCTGGTAAGAATCGAGCAGATCAGCTGTATAAGATTTGCAGTGTAATCGGAAGTCCAACTTATGAGTCGTGGGCAGAAGGAATACAACTTGCCAATTGGTGTGGTTACAAGTTTCCTCAAGTACATCCATATGGTATTTCTACAATGATACCATCTGCTAGTCATGAGGCTATAGATCTGATTAAATCCCTTTGTTCTTGGGATCCAAAAAACAGACCAACAGCTATGGAGGATCTGAAGCATCCTTACTTTGCGCCCGATATGCGTGAATTGCCAGAAGCGACAACAAATGCAAAATTGGAGCAGAGAATATATCCTAGTCAGACTTGCTTTGGTGAAAAACTTCTTGTCCCTTTCTCCCCTGTTAGAGATATTACAATTGAAGATATGTTAAAGAGGGTTTGGGCAGAGGATACAAGTGCAAAGTTCGCGCAGAGAATATATCCTAATCAGACTTGCTTTGGTGTAGAACTTTTTGGCCCTTTCTCCCCTGTAGGAAACATGACAAGCCAAGATCTGTTTGAGAGTGTTTGGGGTTGCAGTTTAGATGCCTCTTTCAGAGAGATAACTCATCAGGAGAAGCAGACAGCAGCAGCAGCAGCGCATGCTTTCTAAAGTTGGGGATCGGCAAAGATGATGCAACAAAAGTTTATGAAGATTCTTTGATTTGTTTAATAATTAACTTCCCCTTATTTTCTTCGGAAAGTGGGTCATTTGTCCAAATATATTTAAAACATGGTTTAAATGGACGAGTAAAAATTTGTATGGGTGAAATGGACACCAAAAAAATAGTAAGGATGAATCCAGTTTCATCCTGACTTAAACTTAAAAAATAGCAAGGATGAAACTGGATGCGTCCTAATGTAAATTAAAAATAAGAAAAAGTATTTGAAAATGGATAGGATGAAACTGTTTATATCCTGACTATTTTTAAATTTTTGTCCATTTAAACAATATTAAAATCTAAATGTCCTTTTCACCCAAGAATTGTTGATTTTGGTCTTTTTAACCAATTTTGTGTATATTTTTGTCTTCGTTTTTCTTTTAAAGCTTTCATGCATGGCTTATGTTCATGCTTTTTTAACTTAGAGTGAGCAAGAATTTGAAAAAAAGTGTACGAAACTTAATGCTGATATTTTGATACTCTTTCTTCGACTCTCGATTGTGCTTTTAAGTAAAACTAAAAGATACTGAAATAAAATAAAATAATAACAATAAAAAAAACTAAGTTTCTAACAAGAAAGATTGTTCCCTGGTTCCACACTAAGTTGAGTACAATAGGTATGAGTCGTATGACCCTAGATTGAACCACTTCCGAGTTTCCACCATTGCACTCCATACAGTGATTGCACGGATAGTTGGACTAAACCCTTGGTTAGAAGCGATAAGCGGGTGAGTATTATGGGTGAGTATTATTCATACAAAACCAAATTGTTGTCTTAACTGAGATTACAAGCATCATTAATTACTGTGTCTGGATCATTTATACCATCATGATATTAGTTACTGTTTCCATGACCATAGTATCCCTTGCCAGAAGCTCGTGGAAATTGTTTCTTTCCCTAGTCACAGTGGTCATTATTTCATTTATTTGAGAGAAAAAGTGAGTGTTCCGGCAATGTGTAAGGCCCAGTGCTAAGCTTCAATATGAACGATGGAGTCATGGGAGTTGGGATTTCCAACAGCATTTTAAATTTGAGTGGTCGTTTATGTAGTTGATTCGCTAATTGATTGAAAGAAAAGGAAGATAGAATTTTATCCTGGAAAACGAAAAGTAAAAACTCAGTTTCTAACACAAAAAAAAAAAATTGTTCCCTGATTCCGCACTAAGTTGAGTACAGTAGATATGACCTGAAAATTGAAAATATAAAGAATTCTGACAAAAGAGGGCCTGGAAACATAAAGGAGGTAACAACTAGAGATTCTCCTTAGCCCAACGTTTAATATTTTCACTCTGAAGATGGCTCCTTTTTGATTTTGACGCAACAACACATGAATATATCTTCTCAAGTGAACAAATAAAACCTCGATACCTACAAAATACATACAATCTTTATTATTATTAGGCATGATTTTCAGCTCGTCATTTCCCATTGATGTGCCTCTTCTTAACTTTTGCCATTTATTTCCAACAAAAAGAAGGAGGAAAACCAACTCATGCAAAATAAATAAATGAATTCAGTTCTGATAACTTCACATTGATCTGCATATAACCCAAATAAAGCTTTCACCTAATATGATCAGCCAAACCGCGGTCATTAAAAAAATAGATGCAACATCAAATTAGCAGCTCGTCAAAGAAAATGCATATTTGTTTAGAAGAATATGTTGGAAAGTGGGTACTCAGAGGATGAAATTCAGAGAACAGAAAAGAATGTTGTGTCACTAAGCTTCAAAGCCTTTTGATTCTTTTTAGAAAATATTTCGACCATTCCCAAATAATTGGCGAGTGCAATTAGTCAATGAATAATGCTTTTAGGATATGATGAAGCCCTAACAACGTTGTTGGATTCAAGAGTTGTACTCCCTTGATCCAATCAAAAACACACGGTATTTAGAGTCTGATGATGCTTATATAGAGAACATAGATTTTTGATGTGTTGAAATGGGAGAAGGCCTTCGCTATTTAAAGAGGAATTCATGTCTTTCGGAGATGTCTTTCTATCTTCAATAGACGCTTTCAACAGGTATCCATTAATGGTATCTCTTGAAACAAACCCTATGGGAAGCTACACATCGATAAAACGTTTTGGTAACCGATACAGGTCGAATACATCCGGGAGTTACCACCCCCTACCCCCGGATAGCGGCAAACATTTATGAAAATATTCAACAGAATAGAGCATTTCGAATGTAGATACGACCTATTAGTTTTTAACATCGACAAGATCTACAAGCAAGAAACTGCAAATGTTATTGACAGATCTATAGAGGTTATTGTTCTATATAAAGAAACAACAAGAGTAAAAATAACAAATACCCCTAACCTAGAAGTTGTAAAACAAAGAAAGTAAATAAAGATAAAGACAAGTTACAAATAGCACATTTTTACACGGAATAAATAAGAAAACAGACTTATACTGCTAACACTCCCCCTCAATCTGATGGAGGGTGAAAACAATGCATCATTTGACAAGACAAGTTGTAAAAGGTAGTAGATGCGAGTCCTTCGGTGGAGAGGTCAGCTAGCTGTCGAGAAGAAGGTATGACTGAACTACAACAATTCCATCATCCATCAAATCCGAAAAAAAGTGATAATCAACTTCAATGTCTTTTTTCATAGTTTGAGAGTATCTTTTCCTAGACATAAACGCTCACCGTACACCATCTTCCCTAACTTCATACATACTAGCCACCACGACCTCCTTGGTCCTTGAAGCTTCATAATCCAAAGGAAACATATCACATAACCATCCTGCACCAAGCCAAGAGTCATCCCAAAATCTAGTTTTATTACCCGCTCCAATCTTGAATCTAATACTTTTATTGAAATCTTCAAGCTATGATCTTCCTCCATAAAGCATCTTTCTCCACGCCAAAGCGCCACCACCATTTTTTTAGCAAAGCCGAGTTCACTTGCTTAGCTCTTCTTATACCACCACCTTTTTCTTTTGGTTTTGAAGACAATTCCCAACCAATATTGTGAATTCTTTTCTTATTGTCATGATCCATAAGAAATTTCTCACAATTCTATCAATTTTCTTAGTTATGGATCAAGGAGCAAGAAAAATAGATAGATAATAAATGGGTAGACTAGCTAAAACACTTTTGATGAGAGTTAACTTACCTCCTGTTGCTATTGGTTTTCCATTCCAAGAAATAACTCTTTTCCCACAAATTTCAAGTGTTTTTCCCCATTTTTGAGTGCCTCCTACCTTGTTTCCCTAAGGTAAGCCAAGATATATGCTAGGCAAACTCGCATATTTTCATCCTAGCATGTTAGCATAATTTTCAACATCCTCCTCGACCGTGACTCCAAATAAGCTACTTTCAAAGAAATTTATCTTCAAACCCGAAGTTAACTCGAAACAAAGAAGAAGGTAGCGAAGGTTATCAACTTGTTCTCTCTTAGAATCAAGAAAAATGATAGTGTCATCGGCAAATTTCAAGTGATTTATTTTTGTTCCCCCCTCCTTGAAAGAAAAACCCGAGATTTGATCATGTTCTTGTGCTTTACTCAACATACAACTTAAGACTTCACAAACAATATTAAAAAGAAAAGGAGAAAGAGGGTCTCCTTGACGAAGTCCCTTTTCACTACCGAAATAACCGAAAGACGATCCATTAACAAGAACCGAGAACTTCGAGAATGTTAAACAATTTCTAATCCAAGCCCTCCAAACACCACCAAACCCCATTTTGCACAAAACTTCATTTAAAAAATTCCAATTCACTTTATCAAACGCCTTTTCAAAATCAAGCTTGCAAACCAACCCCGATAATTTTTGACGAAGTCTAGAATCCACACATTCATTTGCTATCAAAATTCCATCAAGAATTTGTCTTCCTTTAATAAAACTAGATTGAGTTGTTGAGATTAGAGTAGGAAGGTATACCTTTAAACGCTACACCAAAACTTTTGAAATGATTTTGTACACATTCCCAATAAGACTAATAGACCGAAAATCTTTTACTTCTTCTACACCCGTCTTCTTAGGGATAAACGCAAAAAAATTATTTTTCAATGACGAATGAAGAATATTTTGTTTATTGAAATTCTTCGAAAACCTTCATCAAATCTTCTTTTAGAAAATCCCAACAAACAAGAAAGAACTTCATAGGAAATCCATCCGGACCCGGAGCACGATCAATTCATAAATCTTTAATTGCATTCTTAATTTCTTCTTACAAAAAGATCTCTCCAACCATATGCTTGCATTCTCATCAATACTCTTTAAACACATATTTTTGATTCTTGGACGCTTGTTTGAAATTTCTTTAAATGCTAACAGAAAATGATTTGCGATACCAAACTTGATTTCTTCTTTGTTTCCGGTCTATCGACCATTTATATGAAGATTATTGATGTTGTTAAAACCTCTATGACCCCTCACTACTCGATTAAAATGTTTGGTGTTTCTATCTCCATCTTGAACTCCATTTTATCCGCATCATTATGCTTTGACGACGATGAGCCACATCAAACTCCATTTCATCCGTCACAAGCATGTCTTCTTCACCTTCGGTAAGACCCCTTTCATCATCTAGTTCATCTAACTCTCTCATCTTGGTAAGTGCCAAGTCTTTGTTTCCGGTCTATCGACCATTGATACGAAGGTTATTGATGTTGTTAAAAGCTTTATGACCCCTCACTACTCGATGAAAATGTTTTGTTTTTCTATCTCCATCTCGAAAGTATCTAATTCTTGAATTTTTCCGCATCATTATGCTTTGACGACGATGAGCCACATCAAAATCCATTTTAGCCGTCACAAGGATGTATTCTTCACCTTCGGTAAGACCCCTTTCATCATCTAGTTCATCTAACTCTCTCATCTTGGTAAGTGCCAAGTCAATTGCCCTATCGATGTTCCCAAAGACGTCTCGATTCCACACCTTCAATTTCTCCTTCAAAGCATGTAACTTCTTTGAAAAACATTCACCCGCCGTGCCTACAAAAGAAAAATATTCCCACCATTCTTTCATTAAAGAAATTATGTTAGTTCCTTCTAGCTAATCTAATTGAAATCGAAAAGGGAAAGCACCCCAATCCGAATCCTTTGAGCATAACTCAATGGGAAAATGATCCGAAAAAGGTCTTGCAAGTCGCTTGAAGTTGATATTTGGAAAATGATCTTCCCAATCCGACGAGAAAAGAAAACGGTCAATTTTTCTCTTCTTATTAGGTGGCCTACTCCAAGTATACTTCGCACCGGAAAGAGGTAAGTAGACAAGATCCAACTCATTACATAGGTCATCAAAGAATTTCATTGAATTCGAAGCTCTACGACAACCCCTCCTCTCCACCATGTATCTTATATCGTTGAAGTCTCCACCGAAACACAAAGGCATTCCATTCCAATAACCATGCAAGGTAGCTAGCTCCATACGAAAAAATTTTTTTCGTTCACATTGCAAGGACCATAAACACCAATTAAGACCCAACGGAAGTTATCCTACAAATTCGACAAGGGATACTTATAGTAAAAGTTCCTTCAAGAAAGTCATCAACCTCAATCAAATCTGAATTCCATATCAACAAAATTCCGCCCGATCTTCCATCAGAATTTAAAGCAATCCACTTGCACGGAGTCGCACCCCAACATTGACGCACAATCTTATCGTTACAAGCACTAAGCTTGGTCTCTTGAATCATAAGAATTGTAGGCTTCCACCGTTGCACAAGAGTTTTTTAACTTCGATCATTTATTAGGCTCGTTAAAACCATTAACATTCCAAGAAATTATGTTAAACATTTAAATTTATTGCAACCCCGTACAAACCAAACCTTAAAACAGGAGCAATCAAGATCCTTCCTTTTCTCCCGCCGAGAGCTCATCTTTAAAAGCATTAGCATGATCTAAGATTGTGTTTGTAACAAAATCTTTTTCTTGTTCGGTGAATACAATACCCGGAGGGTGACCGGAGTTTTTAAGTTTGCCATAAAGGGTATTAAATTTATCCGACATACCTTTAGCCACCTTTGAATAATCACCGGATGCATTAATATTACTTCTCGCACTACCACTTGTACGTGATGACGCATCATCAGTATCTTCATTTGAAGAGTTAATTTGCTTGCCAAACTCACTTCTTGACACGGAGTTTGCAGCCTCCAAAAAAACTTCATTGTCAGAAACATTTTGGCTGTTATTGTTACTTTTCTTCGTAGAGTGCACAATTTCATGAGCAACAATGATGTTGTTCGAGATTTGTCCAGAAGACAAAAAGGCATATTAAATAGGTGAAATAGGTGAAATGAACTTTTCTAACATTTCCATGAATCTGTTAGCCAAAAGTTTAGTATTACATAAACTTATCAGTCTACACTCAATCGGAGACTTGTGTGTTTCGGTTTTAGGAATTAGGAATAGGAAAATTTTGTTTCCTTATCCAAGATTTATTTTGGAAAGAAAATTTTAAACACAAAATTGGTTAAAAAGACCAAAATCAGCAATTCCTTGGTGAAAAGGACATTTACATTTTGATACTTTTTAAATGGACAAAACTGTAAAAATAGCCAGGATGTAAACAGTTTCATCCTACACATTTTCAAATACTTTTTTTTATTTTTAATTTACATCAGGATGCATCCAGTTTCATCCTTGCTATTTTTTAAGTTTAAGTCAGGATGAATCCAGTTTCATCTTTGCTATTTTTTTGGTGTCCATTTCACCCATACTAATTTTTACTGTCCATTTGAACCATGTTTTAAAAATATTTGGACAAATGATCCATTTTTCGAATATTAAACTACTGCCGCCACTTGATCAACACAGTGTAGTTAAACTCATTTTGCTCAAAGCCCCTGGCCACCATCGACTCAAACAGTTTAATGTTTATCTTGTCCACCAATTGAAATAGCTCCAAGCATCTTCCGCGATCCTATCTTTACAATGTGAACTATTAAGATAGTAAAAGTTATCACATTGGGTGAAATCCCTCAATCTTTCATTTCATCAAAATGTCTTCTTGCTTCACCATGTAGGCAGTGTCCATGAATCATACAATACAATAATATGTCTTTGCATTTCCTCTAGTAACTATCTCGTCAAAGAGTATCTTTGCCTCATTCAACCGGCCTGAATTTCGATGTCCACTTATGAATAAAAGAAGTATAAACAACTACATCCGGTACAACATTCAAATCTCTATATATCTCATTGAACAGAACCTGAGCTCCATCAATTAATTAAACCTCCTCTTGGGAGTGTATTTATGATCGCCGTTGGGGGCTCAAACATGGCCGAGAGGTAAATGGTCGCCTGTAAGGGCAAACCCTCATAGTTGACTATTCGACCATCCAAAAATGTGCAAATATAGGATTTGTGCACTCCATTAACTTTTGTTTTTACCAAGAGCAATCTTAGCTTTTATAAATACAAAGATAAGGATTTACAACGGCAGAGAAGTACGAATATGCGGTTTTAGCTATCGGACAGTGATGATAGAGTTTGTGAACCATTTTGGACCAGAACACTAGCCTCTATATGAAACATGCCATAATTAACAAGGGTTCATACACACACAAAGAAAAAAAGAAAAAGAAGAAAGTAAACTAGAGATCATTTAACTCACTTAGGGAGAGAGAGTGTTTAATAACAAAAAAAATAACGGAGTCACATAGTGAAAGATGCCATCATGATCAACGAGTAGACGCATCTGAATATCATGTTGACCATGTAGGCAGTGGCCATGAATGATACAACTATATGTGGTTACATTTCCTTTACTAATTAACCATCTCGTCCAGGAGTCTCTTTGCCGCATTCAAGCAGCCTGAATTGCAAAATATAAGTGTAAACAACTACATCCGAATCATACAACATTCAAATATCTATGTATTTCATTGACGAGAACCAGAGCTTCATCAATTAACAGAACAGCACAACCTACTCTGACCTTGGAACTAGGTTTACAGTTTACTTGAGTTTTGGGTTCGAAAAAAGTCAAAACTAGGAACCGACTATTAATTCTGGTCAAATTTCCGTATTTGTGTTTCCGTATTCTCTCCAAAATATCAAAATTTGGAATTACGCTATGTACCGCCTGGAAACATTACCCAGATAGACTCGAACACTGTTTCCTAGTAGCTCTATAAGTTTTTTTTTCCCTTATATATACATGGGCGCATGCATATAGCTCTTGTATCCCAGTTTTCATTGTTTCTTGATCCGCTTCTTGAAATAAAGAGTTTCATCAGTTTTTTCCTTTTCTTTCATGTTTCATCAGATAAGTAAATTCATTGAAGCCGTTTCAGGTAAAGAGAAGAAGAAAAATTGAAGTTCGTATTAAGTTTTTCTTCGACGATTTGGTATAAGCATGGAGTATTGTAGTTATACTCTGACTGATAAAGTTGGCGAAGGAACCTTCGGATACGTATGGAAAGCTATAGATAATCTAAGTGCTGATGGTTCTGAAATTGTAACAATAAAGGAGATGAAGAAATTATATTCGTCCTTGGAAGAATGCCTTGAACTTCCAGAAGTCAAGGCATTGGTTAAACTCTATGGGGATCCGAATATCGTCGGACTCAGAAAACTCATCTTTGACAATCAGGTGTTATATTTGGTCTTTGATTACGAAGAATCTACTCTGTATCGCCTTATGCATGATAAGATCAATCTTTGTACGGATGCTGAGTTACTAAACGGGTTATTGGAGAACAGGATAGGCCTTTTTTCGGAGTCTCAGATACGACGCTGGTCTCGTCAAATCTTGCTAGCTCTTGCACAGATGCATCGTCCTGGTGGATATATGCATCGAGATCTAAAACCAGATAACTTGCTGGTCGCTAGAGATGGAGATTCAATAAAGATCGCGGATTTTGGTCAAGCTAGGGAAATTGATTCTAAATCACCGTGTTCAGATTATGTTACTACACGGATGTACCGCGCACCTGAAGTGCTGTTAAACTCGGTTTCGTATACCTCTGCTGTTGATATGTGGGCAGTTGGGGCTATAATGGCCGAACTGTATTCGTTTCGTCCTCTTTTTCCTGGTAAGAATCGAGCAGATCAGCTGTATAAGATTTGCAGTGTAATCGGAAGTCCAACTTATGAGTCGTGGGCAGAAGGAATACAACTTGCCAATTGGTGTGGTTACAAGTTTCCTCAAGTACATCCATATGGTATTTCTACAATGATACCATCTGCTAGTCATGAGGCTATAGATCGGATTAAATCCCTTTGTTCTTGGGATCCAAAAAACAGACCAACAGCTATGGAGGCTCTGAAGCATCCTTACTTTGCGCCCGATATGCGTGAATTGCCAGAAGCGACAACAAATGCAAAATTGGAGCAGAGAATATATCCTAATCAGACTTGCTTTGGTGAAAAACTTCTTGGCCCTTTCTCCCCTGTTAGAGATATTACAATTGAAGATATGTTAAAGAGGGTTTGGGCAGAGGATACAAGTGCAAAGTTCGCGCAGAGAATATATCCTAATCAGACTTGCTTTGGTGTAGAACTTTTTGGCCCTTTCTCCCCTGTAGGAAACATGACAAGCCAAGATCTGTTTGAGAGTGTTTGGGGTTGCAGTTTAGATGCCTCTTTCAGAGAGATAACTCATCAGGAGAAGCAGACAGCAGCAGCAGCAGCGCATGCTTTCTAAAGTTGGGGATCGGCAAAGATGATGCAACAAAAGTTTATGAAGATTCTTTGATTTGTTTAATAATTAACTTCCCCTTATTTTCTTCGGAAAGTGGGTCATTTGTCCAAATATATTTAAAACATGGTTTAAATGGACGAGTAAAAATTTGTATGGGTGAAATGGACACCAAAAAAATAGTAAGGATGAATCCAGTTTCATCCTGACTTAAACTTAAAAAATAGCAAGGATGAAACTGGATGCGTCCTAATGTAAATTAAAAATAAGAAAAAGTATTTGAAAATGGATAGGATGAAACTGTTTATATCCTGACTATTTTTAAATTTTTGTCCATTTAAACAGTATTAAAATCTAAATGTCCTTTTCACCCAAGAATTGTTGATTTTGGTCTTTTTAACCAATTTTGTGTATATTTTTGTCTTCGTTTTTCTTTTAAAGCTTTCATGCATGGCTTATGTTCATGCTTTTTTAACTTAGAGTGAGCAAGAATTTGAAAAAAAGTGTACGAAACTTAATGCTGATATTTTGATACTCTTTCTTCGACTCTCGATTGTGCTTTTAAGTAAAACTAAAAGATACTGAAATAAAATAAAATAATAACAATAAAAAAAACTAAGTTTCTAACAAGAAAGATTGTTTCCTGGTTCCACACTAAGTTGAGTACAATAGGTATGAGTCGTATGACCCTAGATTGAACCACTTCCGAGTTTCCACCATTGCACTCCATACAGTGATTGCACGGATAGTTGGACTAAACCCTTGGTTAGAAGCGATAAGCGGGTGAGTATTATGGGTGAGTATTATTCATACAAAACCAAATTGTTGTCTTAACTGAGATTACAAGCATCATTAATTACTGTGTCTGGATCATTTATACCATCATGATATTAGTTACTGTTTCCATGACCATAGTATCCCTTGCCAGAAGCTCGTGGAAATTGTTTCTTTCCCTAGTCACAGTGGTCATTATTTCATTTATTTGAGAGAAAAAGTGAGTGTTCCGGCAATGTGTAAGGCCCAGTGCTAAGCTTCAATATGAACGATGGAGTCATGGGAGTTGGGATTTCCAACAGCATTTTAAATTTGAGTGGTCGTTTATGTAGTTGATTCGCTAATTGATTGAAAGAAAAGGAAGATAGAATTTTATCCTGGAAAACGAAAAGTAAAAACTCAGTTTCTAACACAAAAAAAAGATTGTTCCCTGATTCCGCACTAAGTTGAGTACAGTAGATATGACCTGAAAATTGAAAATATAAAGAATTCTAACAAAAGAGGGCCTGGAAACATAAAGGAGGTAACAACTAGAGATTCTCCTTAGCCCAACGTTTAATATTTTCACTCTGAAGATGGCTCCTTTTTGATTTTGACGCAACAACACATGAATATATCTTCTCAAGTGAACAAATAAAACCTCGATACCTACAAAATACATACAATCTTTATTATTATTAGGCATGATTTTCAGCTCGTCATTTCCTATTGATGTGCCTCTTCTTAACTTTTGCCATTTATTTCCAACAAAAAGAAGGAGGAAAACCAACTCATGCAAAATAAATAAATGAATTCAGTTCTGATAACTTCACATTGATCTGCATATAACCCAAATAAAGCTTTCACCTAATATGATCAGCCAAACCGCGGTCATTAAAAAAATAGATGCAACATCAAATCAGCAGCTCGTCAAAGAAAATGCATAATTGTTTAGAAGAATATGTTGGAAAGTGGGTACTCAGAGGATGAAATTCAGAGAACAGAAAAGAATGTTGTGTCACTAAGCTTCAAAGCCTTTTGATTCTTTTTAGAAAATATTTCGACCATTCCCAAATAATTGGCGAGTGCAATTAGTCAATGAATAATACTTTTAGGATATGATGAAGCCCTAACAACGTTGTTGGATTCAAGAGTTGTACTCCCTTGATCCAATCAAAAACACACGGTATTTAGAGTCTGATGATGCTTATATAGAGAACATAGATTTTTGATGTGTTGAAATGGGAGAAGGCCTTCGCTATTTAAAGAGGAATTCATGTCTTTCGGAGATGTCTTTCTATCTTCAATAGACGCTTTCAACAGGTATCCATTAATGGTATCTCTTGAAACAAACCCTATGGGAAGCTACACATCGATAAAACGTTTTGGTAACCGATACAGGTCGAATACATCCGGGAGTTACCACCCCCTACCCCCGGATAGCGGCAAACATTTATGAAAATATTCAACAGAATAGAGCATTTCGAATGTAGATACGACCTATTAGTTTTTAACATCGACAAGATCTACAAGCAAGAAACTGCAAATGTTATTGACAGATCTATAGAGGTTATTGTTCTATATAAAGAAACAACAAGAGTAAAAATAACAAATACCCCTAACCTAGAAGTTGGTAAACAAAGAAAGTAAATAAAGATAAAGACGAGTTACAAATAGCACATTTTTTACACGGAATAAATAAGAAAACAGACTTATACTGCTAACACTCCCCCTCAATCTGATGGAGGGTGAAAACAATGCATCATTTGACAAGACAAGTTGTAAAAGGTAGTAGAAGCGAGTCCTTCGGTGGAGAGGTCAGCTAGCTGTCGAGAAGAAGGTATGACTGAACTACAACAATTCCATCATCCATCAAATCCGAAAAAAAGTGATAATCAACTTCAATGTCTTTTTTCATAGTTTGAGAGTATCTTTTCCTAGACATAAACGCTCACCGTACACCATCTTCCCTAACTTCATACATACTAGCCACCACGACCTCCTTGGTCCTTGAAGCTTCATAATCCAAAGGAAACATATCACATAACCATCCTGCACCAAGCCAAGAGTCATCCCAAAATCTAGTTTTCTTACCCGCTCCAATCTTGAATCTAATACTTTTATAGAAATCTTCAAGCTATGATCTTCCTCCATAAAGCATCTTTCTCCACGCCAAAGCGCCACCACCATTTTTTTAGCAAAGCCGAGTTCACTTGCTTAGCTCTTCTTATACCACCACCTTTTTCTTTTGGTTTTGAAGACAATTCCCAACCAATATTGTGAATTCTTTTCTTATTGTCATGATCCATAAGAAATTTCTCACAATTCTATCAATTTTCTTAGTTATGGATCAAGGAGCAAGAAAAATAGAGAGATAATAAATGGGTAGACTAGCTAAAACACTTTTGATGAGAGTTAACTTACCTCCTGTTGCTATTGGTTTTCCATTCCAAGAAATAACTCTTTTCCCACAAATTTCAAGTGTTTTTCCTCATTTTTGAGTGCCTCCTACCTTGTTTCCCTAAGGTAAGCCAAGATATATGCTAGGAAAACTCGCATATTTGCATCCTAGCATGTTAGCATAATTTTCAACATCCTCCTCGACCGCGACTCCAAATAAGCTACTTTCAAAGAAATTTATCTTCAAACCAGAAGTTAACTCGAAACAAAGAAGAAGGTAGCGAAGGTTATCAACTTGTTCTTTCTTAGCATCAAGAAAAATGATAGTGTCATCGGCAAATTTCAAGTGATTTATTTTTGTTCCCCCCTCCTTGACGGAAAAACCCGAGATTTGATCATGTTCTTGTGCTTTAATCAACATACAACTTAAGACTTCACAAACAATATTAAAAAGAAAAGGAGAAATAGGGTCTCCTTGACGAAGTCCCTTTTCACTACCGAAATAACCGAAAGACGATCCATTAACAAGAACCGAGAACTTCGAGAATGTTAAACAATTTCTAATCCAACCCTCCAAACACCACCAAACCCCATTTTGCACAAAATTTCATTTAAAAAATTCCAATTCACTTTATCAAACGCCTTTTCAAAATCAAGCTTGCAAACCAACCTCGATAATTTTTGACGAAGTCTAGAATCCACACATTCATTTGCTATCAAAATTCCATCAAGAATTTGTCTTCCTTTAATAAAACTAGATTGAGTTGTTGAGATTAGAGTAGGAAGGTATACCTTTAAACGCTCACTTTTGAAATGATTTTGTACACATTGCCAATAAGACTAATAGGCCGAAAATCTTTTACTTCTTCTACACCCGTCTTCTTAGGGATAAGCGCAATAAAATTATTTTTCAATGA